>NW_003546547.1:33618-116106 GCF_000090795.2 Amphimedon queenslandica
CTAAAAGTTAAATAGTGTAAAAGAACTAAACTAAAATTTGAAATTTTCAAATAAAACTAAAACTGATACTAAAATTACAATTAAATGCTATAGACTAAAATGAAACTAAAATATATTTTGGTAGTTACTGGTCATGCATGCATATGTTATATACACCTGACATAGTCACAGGTTACTTGGTTTACCCATGGTTAACCCATTGCCCTTGTAATTTAAGAAAATGGCTAGTGCTGTGGGGTATATTAATATATTTTGTAATTTTTTTATTAAAACTAAAACTTTTTTTAAATACTAAAACTAAACTAAATTTATATTGAAAGCAAAAAACTAAAGCTAAACTAAAACTAAATGAAAATCAAAGGCTGAAACTAAACTATAACTAGAGCTATAACATATTCAGGTTTCATACTAAAACTAAATTAAAATTGAAATAAAGTCTAAAACTAAAACTAAAAATTGAAGAATTAAACAAAAACTATGACCAAAGATGATTCGCTTGACTAACAATAAATCCAGATTAACCAAGGACAGCATTCAAAGGCATTGAAAATGTTTACAAAATCAGTTGTACATCACAATTATTACTACGAATGTTGCTTTAACAGTACAAAGAGTAAAAACACAATAATAGAAACTCATGAAACTATCATCATGACATATTATAAGTTAACTGCAAGTCAGTGTACAATCCCTCAGAGACCTTCAAGTTTGATCCTAAGAGCATTGCTTCAGGATGAGCTTCTTTGTCACTATCACTCCATTGCAATAGCATCATTTCGTCTCCTAAGAGAAGAGAATGGAGTGCTTCAAATGACGGACGTCTTGATGCTTCAGGATTCCTACGGAAAGGAATAGTTTCGTTTAATTACTGGAGATCAATGGATGTGTATCAGAATTCATTTTTCTCAATTGTCTGACCATTTCTACATTGTTCTACCATTTTGTCTGAACAACGTAATTTTAAAAATAATAACATAAATTTTAACCAATGTTTAATTCCCAGAAGCATGCTAATTGAGCTAACAGCATGAGCTTCTTAAGCTGGCAAGCACTATGATAGTACATGATCATGGCCTTTGAAGCAACTTAAAAAATTCATTAAAAAATCCAAATTTGATTGAAATCAGCTCAAAGTTGACACACAACATAAAAACATGTATATGTATCAGAAAAAATTATAAAAATGAAAAATTCTTTTTGAGCCATTTTTGACAAAATTTGGCCAAATGCCAAAGGCTATAGCCTTTGGTTGCTGGCCTAATTTTTGAGCAAATTAAAAAATTCATAAAAAACTAAACTTGATTGGAATCAACTTTAATTTTTTACACAACATAAGAACATGTATATGCATAAAAAAAACCGAGATTCTCTCATTGTAATTTTTTGCCAAAATACCCTGTACTATAGACTGGGCTCAGGCCCATATCCATTGACAAGAAGCTGCATGAGCATATGCTAAAATCTCGTGGAAACTCTGTCTGATTGTTTCATAGAAATGACAAATCAAATTAAGCAATGTTTGGACACAATGTCTGAGCACTGTTTGAATGTAATTTTTGGAATCAGTTATAAGATTTTAAAATAATAACATACCAACAAGATATCATTAGCTCATATAACGAACGGGGGCAGCCTGGAGGAGGAGGAAGTCTATAACCATCCTCAATCTGTCGAAGAGTCTAAAAACAAAAAATAGCAAGAGTTCTTAGAAAGCATGTAGCAATTAATTCTTTCTAAGAAAATTAAATTAAATTAATTGAAGTTACTATTATTTCTAGGAAACACAGGACACATGCCAAATATTTCAAGTGACTCATGATTACTCATTAAAATAGCTAAAATTACTTCTTGATTTGTTTTGTTTTGAAATGGTTTCTGTCCCAGACACCATATCTCATACACTAACACACCAAAGCTCCACACATCACTAGCACTTGAGTATTTCTTGTAAGTGAGAGCCTACAAACAAACGGGAGTGAATAAATAAATACATTAGAGATCTATTACTTCAGGTGCTGTCCATTTGATGGGTATTTTCCCACCAGTTGCAATATAATACTCTTCGTCCATCAGATCACGAGCTAAACCAAAATCACCAATCTATGAAAGAAAGGAAAATGCTTCCGAGTAGTGATATTAGAGCTTTACTTTGCAAATCAGGTCTTGTCTCAGAAATATATTCCTAGCAGCCAGGTCTCTGTGTACAAACCCTTTCTTAGACAAGTACTCCATACCTGAAGCAATCTGACGACAGAAACTGAGCAGTAGAGCCGGTAATTTAGGATCACTACAGAGATCCCTATATAAAAGATTGTTACATTCAATTCATTCATTTTTATCTTCACTCACTTTATTCTTATGCTGTTAAGGTAATTTCTTAAATCTCCTAGCTCCATGAGCTCCAATACAATCATGACCTAATATTAGCATTTGAATGAAGGACTATTGTAATGTAACTACACATAACTACTCACTGGATCTCCAGAGGTGACTACTCCATACAACTTGATGATATTATTATGATGAAACTGGCCCATGATAGCCGCCTCCTGGAGGAACTTGATAATAGTACTAGTTGTATTTGCTTTTAGAGTCTTCACAGCCACTGGCTCCAGGCCAGATTCTGTACTCCACAGACCCTTTAAGACCACACCAAAATTACCAGTCCCTAATGTTTCTTGGGTCCTAAAACAACAATATTATAATAATTAAGATCATATGTGAATCTCACGTAATGTCAGCTTTGTTTAACTGTCGAACTTTTAATGATTTGATTTGAGCATAAAGTGATTCTGTATCAGCTGCAGGTGTCATATAGTGACCTTCATATGCTGGAGGAGACTGTCAAAAGTAGCACAGAGAAATTAAAACATAAAATATTTTCAAAATTTTATTTGCTCACTGATTCTGACATTTCTTTTCTCTGAGGTGAACAGACAGGAGATAGAGGAGGTGTAGTAGCTATACTGCCATACTATAATATAAACACAATAAATAAATAAATAAAAGGACATTGCTGTATACCTTTCCTATAATTTCATTTGGTTCTGAATAGGCAGAAGGTGTTCTTGATGACTACAATAACAAACATGAAAATAATAGGAAGAAAAATGCAGTAAATATTGGCGGAATTCAGCAATTCTGAGCCCAACATTATTACTACACAAGATGATTCATTGGTGAGGAATTAATATTGGGGATTGGCGGTTCTATGAAGAAATCACCAATATAAAATCCGCCATTTTGTTTCAATCTGAGCATGCTCTATGGCACGTGGCACAAAATCACCTATATAAAATTTGCCAATTCACTTTCCACAGGCAAATTCGCCAAATATTACTCTCTCCAATAAATCATCTTATACGGTACTTTAATGTTAAAATTAAGTTTACATTAAAAGGCCAACTGCCCACAAAGTTTACTAATTCTTGCAAACTAATAGTTTATATTTACCCCATGCGGTAATGAGTGAGTCTTTGATGTTATTTCAACACTACGTGCATATAAGTACTCCTACAGAAAATATTTAAAAAATAAACAAAATATGAGCTTAATTTCATAACTAAAACAAGCTTTATAAAATTTCCTATTACATTCCCTGATACACAATGCTATACTTATGCTATGTACACATAGAAAGTTTACACAAATGTCATCCATATGTACTGCATCAGGTATTGGGGAAGTACATGGATGATCGTAACAGTGTGTGGTGTGTAGTGTATCTTCCTTATGGGACAAATTAGAGCAAGTCTCAATTGATAAACACCACCAGCCACTATTGAATACAATGTAGCAATACCATTATACACACTGGTGCTCTTATTATCTTAATACTGGGCATTAAAGCTATAGTGCTGGTCCTATGAATAATGATAGCTCTGTATATATAGTGTAGTACCTCAGCATCACCTCCTGATCTGACACCTGTTGCAGTCATTAGTCTCAACTCATCAGCATCAGCGTATGAATATTCAGGGCCAGATATCTATATAATACAGGGAATTATTCTATACACATCATATACATATAAAGTAAATGAGGCGGGAAGAGAAAATGTGAGATTTATTGCCCATCTCTGTGTGTAGTAAACTGATGCCTTGTAAGTGTCTATGCATTATCATGTACTCACTGTGTATCCTCTAGTACTGGGCACTGGTTGAGGTAGAGTTATTACGTTATTGGTACCATGGTTAGGTGTGGTGACTGTTGAAACATTAGCAGTACCAGTGCGGGTTGACTCTGTGAGTGGTATATCATCACGCTCGTGCTGGTAAGGTGAAACTGCATCTGTAGATGTTTGTGTGTATATACATGCATATCACATTGTTTTGTTAAGTTTCAAAATAAATATATTACATTACTGATCTAATCTAGGTCAACAGTGTCAAAGTATAGAAAGGTAATGAAAGACATTATTTATCATGTGCTCAAAGTTGATACTACTAAAATGATCTTATCATTCACGCCACTATATAATACCGTTACTATAACAATGATGGTAAGGACACCTTTCAATATAATTGATGGCTGAATCATGAAGAAAAGCTCTAGTGGTTTGGTATGCATAAGTGAGCAACAATGCATGACTGCAATCACAGTATCGTTGGCCACACCAATTTCACGTGACACCCTCCTCACTCGCCCCTTCCTCTTACCGTCATTCCTAAAGTTTGGATTTGGTGCATCCAGTATCCTAAATTTAGGAAAAGTGTGAATAATGTTGCTTGAGTGTCTTCTCTTGAGACGTATGTAACACATGAGACAAATACAACAGAAACAGAGACAGAAGAGGATACAGAGGAGTAGAGTACCACCTCCAGCAATGAATTCAACTTTATGCTCAGTCAAGAATTCAAACAATGAGGTTGGGGATGAGGACTGCAATTACAAAAGAGACAGTCCAAATAATAATCATATCATTTTAAAGTTAATGTACAAAAAAATTCCATAGCCCAGATAATGCAACTGTATGTATGTATACACTATAGACTCACTGTAGGTGAACTGCTACTGCCAGATCCAGTTCCATTCCTGATATCTATCTCATTTTCTACCAGTGGATAGTAGAAGGGGTCAGGCATAGCGTATGTATCTCTGCAAGTCGAAAGGTAATAGCATTTTTGAAGAGCTCGTTCATACTCACCTATAACCTCAGTAATTCGATATCCTAAAAATCTCATTAAATGATAGACAGCACACAAGAAGTGCTGGCTCTCCTCTGCTTCATACAAAGAGAAGAGAATACAAACGAGCAGAGAATGACTTGCTGGCTTCTTCACGTCTCACTAAGCAGATAAGGCCCTCCCACATCAAATTTAAAATCAACCCACAACAGCTTTGATTATGCCAAGAAAAGAATACTATTTAATAGATCTATCATTATTATTACCAACAATAATAATGCTAATAATAAATGTTTAATTTTAATAGTCTCAGCTTTGAGCAGTGACTGCTTCCAATTAGGCATCTATGAGCAGAGAAAGAGAGAGAAAGAGGGGTGTTATAAAGAGGGGAGATAGAAAGAGGGGAGATATAAAGAGAGAAGATATAAAGAGAGAAAAAGGACAAAACAATAAGTTTTTGCATTTGTAAGTGCATGGCTGTATGTTCCTATAAAGAAAGAAAAAAAAAGAAAATTTTGATCCTTCAAAAGTCAATCCAACATTAGGCTTAAGGAATAGTTTAATTCTATTGAGAAGCAAGCTCCATTAATTGTACAGCGTCAAGAAGAGGATCCAATTCGTGGAGCGATTGAATGGAGAGCTTTGATAAACGTGACATCTCAGACATCTTGGTATAACTAATGACAGTGAGGAACGATATCTCATCCGAGAGAGCCTGACAAAGATCTCTACCCTCGTGGAGCGAGCGCTGTAACAGATCAAGCTCATCAGAAAGAGCTACATTGTAAAAGAGAGAGAGAGAGAAAAGAATTTTATGGAAAAGGGTGGTATAAGAAATTATGAAAAAATCTAGTCGTAAAATGACAATTAAAAGTATGTACACAAAGAGAGACACACCTGTAATTTCTATTTCCATTCCGTTGCTCTCCTCATTTGATTTGGTAGCAATTCCATCAAGTATGGACTGGATATCAGCAGACTCAACAAGATCAACTATATTCTTCATGCAATCAGAATATTCTTTCACTAAAAGTAAGAAGAGTTATCAGTCTCTCTACTTTAGTCTCTCTCTCTTACTTTCAGCTTTATCTGCAGTCATTAATGATGATAAGTATGAACGGCGTGGTAGCCTTGATGCTGGAATAAGTCTACTATCCAACTACAAATACAAGCAGATAAATATACATACTAGACTCTTTAATATACTTTTGGGTCTTCATCGTATTGCCTTCCGACACTAATCGGGATTCCAAAGTCATCCATAAGCTTCTGGACGTCCCTCAGTTTTATTAGCCTACCAGGGGCTCCCCTCATTGATATGACATTGGCTGCTCTGAGGAGATTGGTCTGTTGGGTGGTTGGGATCTGTGTCTCTAGCAGTAACCTTTTTATAACTGTTGTCAAATGACTCCTGTTAACCTAATGAGTATCAATACATGTGTATAATACATGTATGTACATATGCATACATGTATGTATGTACATGTATATGTACATACATGTACATGTAAGTCTTAGGAAGATGAGTAGTTACTGTACCTCGGGGAAATAACGTCTCCACACTTCAAGAAGACACAAGAAGTGTTCTCCATTCCATGTCCTCAGCATTGAAAGAGATTGACCATCACTGCACCTTATGTCATGGAGTGTTGACTCAAACTCTGTAATGTGTGTTGAAATAGAAAATGATAATAATAATAATAGATCTAGTCATAACTCCTAAATAATTAGTATATATATGTATAAACCTATCATTATTTTTTATAAAGAGTATAACACTATAGATTACGCTACAGTAGTTATTATCATCATCACACATGCACATGACATTGACTAACACCCTGTCTACAGGACACTAACAAGACAAAAAACAACAAACCATTCTCGGTCTCTGCTTCCTTTCCTCTGACCAGTGAGAGGGAGCTGGAGCCAGAGAGAGGAGGGTGGGGAGGGTGAGAGGTGTGGTTGTGAGAAGATGAACCAGGGACTGTCAGAGAAGGAGATGCATTGGCAACATCACCGGAATTAAGTGAATCAGGACTCTATGAAACAACAAAGATAGTGAGTGATGCTCTCTTAGTCTCTGTCCTACCATTGGAGTGCTATGGGAACTGATAGTCTCCAAGTGTTGATGTACTTCTTCAGGTACAGGTTCTTCAAGAGCATCCATTAGAGCAAAGAGATCCTCTGATGATATCAACTTGCATATCGGTGACCTTTAAAAGGAGTGTGGTTATAGGAGAGTCTAATACAATGATGTTACCTGTTGGGGTGAAGTCCAAGTGCTTGGAGCTTCTTGAGTAAGTTAGTGCTGCCCTGCTCTAGCGAGAGGTGAAGGTTCTTGACCAACTCAAAAACATCACTCTTATTGTGATACTTCAATACCTTATTGCACATCTCCTGTAGTAAAGAAATACATGTACAGATGCATAAATATGGTAATGATAATTTATTATTAATGATAATTACTATTAGATGGTAATGTTATTAGTATTTTACCTGTAAACAGAATTTCGGTATTCCACGGGAAGTAATAACAAGTGCCAAGTCAGCATCTGACCACGGTATCTTACCATACTTATAACCTAAGAGAGAGAGAGAGAGAGAGAGAGAGAGAGAGAGAGAGAGAGAGAGAGAGAGAGAAGAGAGAGAAGAGAGAGAAGAGAGAGAGGAGAGAGAGGTGAGGTCTAGTTGCAGTAGGAGTGTAGTCAGTGTACTACCTTCGTGCCTTTTCTTCCTTTTCTTTTCAGGTGGACTGTCGAGCTGCTCATTAAATATATCATCAATGGTTTCAGGACCACTAGCTCCTCCTTCCTCTCCTCCTCCAGCAGCATGTGAGTGCTTGGTCCTGGGTACAGGAGGTGGAGTCGTGTGATGCTTCCTTCGTCTCTTAACACCAAACTTGAAATCAACCTTACTACTGCTGCTAGAGGCTGGCCACTTCCCTCCAGTATCAACATACTCCTTAGGATCTAAATAGAATAGAATAATACAGAGAGACATAATGTCAAATCATTATGTTAATTTTAACATACTAATGACATCCTTAGGGTGAGCACTAGGGGCCCTATCCAATGGATGAGAGCACCTAAAACAAGCTGCCATGCGAGCCAAATTAATATGACCACACATCGTACATATTCGACGCCCAAAAGTAAAGACTCCGAAAAGTTTCCCGCAGTTACGGCATTTCTTTGATTTGCAGAGCATGCTAACACCACAATGAGGGCAGGGCTTCTTACGGAGGCTCCCTCCTGCTCCTCCTCCTGCAGCTAAGTTAGGGTTTGAACCAGATGACGACGGTCTATTGATGAATAATAAAATAATAAAGTGAATTATATTAGTTTACTTGGGTTGTCTTGGTGAGTCATTAGATGAGCTGGGGGTGATTAAAAGAGGCGGGGCAGGAGGTGGAGCTGGCAATTTTGTCTCTTCAATCTCATCCTCTTCTGTCAGTTGGGACTGAGTGTCGTCAGTTAATTGAGAGGGAGTGGTCACGATACTATCACTAGCTTTAGTTTTAGGAATGAGTTTGTGAGCTCTGAGAGGAGATAAAGAAAAAGAGTAAGTGTTAGTGTAGATGAGTATAATTATAAATGAGGTACTTTGATTCACGCGATGATTTCTTTTTTGGTAGAGTAGCATTGAAATCACATTTAGGCACCCTGAGAGACAGTATCTCAGAATTAGATATAAAGGAAACAGGATCCACATCTCTCAAATCATAAACTGAGAGAGAAAGGGAGAGAAAATATGACAAATATTTAAATTCATGTACAATGTACCTTTTCTTTTCTCTGACAGTGTGTCGTTGAGGAGGAGCGTGATAGAGTGAGGTACGGGTATGTTATACAGTTGACACATCTGCTTCACAACCTCAACGTCAATCAGACGACAAGTATGACAGTTCTCAGGCAGTCCCCCCATATGCCTCAGTACATGAATCTATAGCAAAGAAGAACTTAAAAAGATTATGCCGCAGAAATACTCACCCAGTTTAGCGGAGGTCTTTGGGTCTTTGCCTTCAGTTTGTAAGTCAAAGCGTGAACTGTTCTTGGAGGGTAATCAAGAAATAGTTTGTTACGCAACTCAAATATGGAGAAAGATGGAGGAATATCATCTAAAAAAATGTGAACAAAATTAATGGACTCAGTGTTCAAAACTGGATTTTTTATGAATTTTTAAAGTTACTCAAAAATTGGGCCAAAATCCCTGTACTATAGTACAGGGTGACTGGCCAAATTTCGGCAAAAATGAAAAGAAGACAATTCTCCATTTTTATATTTTTTTCTGATGTATATACATGTACTTATGTTGCGTAGAAAGTTTGAACTGATTCCGATCAAATTTGAATTTTTTACAAATTTTTAAAGTTGCTAAAAAATCGGGCCAGTCACCCTGTACTATAGTGCAGAATGACTGGCCAAATTTCAGCAAAAATGAAAAAAAGACAATTCTCCCTTTTTATATTTTTTTCTGATATATATACATGTACATGTACTTATGTTGCATAGAAAGTTTGAGCTGATTCCGATCAAGTTTGGAATTTTAAAAGAATTTTAAAATTTGCTCCAAAAGTTAGTATATCATAATATTTCACAAAAATAGCTCTGAGAGAATTCTTCATAAAAACAGTTGAAATAAAACTAAAGGCAAGGCAAAAGTAAAGACCATTTAAAGCAAGAGTATACTCTCGTTTAAAGGAGTACTAAGTTGTGAAATGGTACAGCTTTGAGGAACACACTAACTAGAGTTGAAATGCATCAGATAAAAATTGCCCTCTTATAGGAGCTAATTCTTGATTGATTATAAAGGCAATGATACATGTACTTTAATGTCAAAACAGATACAAGTTATGTAGATACAAATGCGCATGTACGCGTGTACATACACAATCAAGTGTTTGTCCAGTGCCCAGTGAAGTCTGGAGTATGTGTGTGTACATAAAAGAAACAAGTTTGTGTATTTCCTTAACCAAACATTTATAAACAATTGTCATTACAATACACTAATCCACTCAGAGCATTGAATGGTAGACAGTACAGCAGAGAGTATAAATAGATAGAATTTACACAATAGTAATGTATAATGTCCAAAAACCATACCTTCACAATCATTAGTCTTTTCTTCCCTTTCCTCCATTGCTTCTTCAGATTGAGGAGGAGGAGGATGAGGGACTCGGTTTATTTCTTCCACCTGCTGCGTCCTATTTCTTCCTTTCCTTGTTTTCTTGGTTTTAGTGACAATAGGCTCCTCCTCTTCCTGTGACTGTTGCTGTGACAGGTCCTGGTCCTCTCTCTCCTCCTCTGTATCTCTCTGTCTCTTCCTACCGCTACTTCGAAGGGAACGAGTCGTCGTGGAAACAGACTCCTCCTTCTCCCTGTCTCTCGCTACAAGCAATAAACAATAATTATAAACAAAACAAAAATTAACGAAGTCTCACTTGGCGTGGTGAGTTTCTCGGAAGAGGGAGGCGTGGTCTCATGGACAGGCGTGGCATGGGATTTCGGGTGTGGGACTAATAAGGTCATTCTATATATGCCCCATTTCAACTGATGGTATGTCACCCCTGGGGGGGAAAGAGCAATACTAAAACTAAAATTTCAATATGTGCCACAATGAACAATTAATTCAATATTATATTAAAGTTGGTACCACATAGCACAGTGTGGGCTGTTATGTCTACGAGTACAAGCTCTCAATACAATTATGGAATGGTTCAATTACCTCTTGTGATAACACTGTACAGTGAAACATTTCTCTTCGAGTGGCCTAAAGGAATAAAATCATATACATGTACATGTACATGTACATGTAGGCATAGACACTTTAAAAAACCACTTTTAACAATCACTAGAATAAACCAGTGACTTTAGCCACAATAGAAACATATACACAATCATACCATAAAATACACTTAAATAAAAAACAGTATCACTACATGCTGTACCTGTAGTAGTCTCTTTACTAATGGCTTCAGTAGTAATCTCATCATCATCTTCCTCAGTCTGTGATGCAGTCTCGTGGTCCGACCTATCCTTCTTCTTGGATTTCTTCTTTTTCTTTTTCTCCGAGCGATGATGCTCCTTGTGATGATGATGCCCGCTCCCTCCTCTCTCTTTTTCTCTCTCTTTCTTCTTCTTCTTCTTTTTCTTTTTCAATATCTTCAGTCCGCCCTCTCCCTCCACCTCCTCATCAAACCCTGTACTCTTGACCAGCTCCAGTTTCTGTTTTCGCTTATGCTTAGTCTTTGGGGTTTCAGCAGGGCTCAACTCATTAGTACTCTCACTAGTAGCAGGGAGAGTGCTGTTATCATCTCCCCTCCTTCTTGCGTAATTATTAATAATACTGGACTCATCCTCTGTGCTTTCTTCTAAGCCATTAGCTCTCTCTTCCTCTGTGGTCTCAGTCCCAGTGTCTATGGGGATCACCTCTTTACCCAAGGGCTCTTCGTTGGGTGCTTTCTTCCCAAGGAGAGGAGGACCAACAATAACTGGATGATGAGTGACTAATGCACTCTTATCATCTCTTGTTAAAGGAGGCGGAGATGAAGAGAAATACAAAGAGTTATTGTTGTAAGGACCCACTCTCCCTCTCTCTAAGCTTTGAGAGACAGAGACCAAAGGAGGAGGAGGACCAGACCTAGGGAAGAGAGGAGGAGAGTAGAGGGACCTGGATGAGGAGGAGGGAGTGTGAGAAGTGATAAGAGGAGGAGGAGGATAAGAAGAGTTGGTGTAAGTAGGAGGAGTGAGGGAGCGTTTGAGAGGCAAAGAGGAGGAGAAGGAATGGAGTAGAGAAGAGGACTGGCTAGGATAAGAGTGGAGGGTCCTGATTGAGTTTATCGTTGGATCATGAGGCTTCGTTGTCACGGAAACAATGAGAGACTCCGAAGTGAGAGGAGAAGGTTTTGGATCCGGGACGTAATCCGAAGGTGAGAAAATGGGCGGGGCAGAGTGACGTGAGGACAAATCATCAACAAAGCTCGGAACAGCTGGAGTAGCTTGTAAAGGAGGAGGAGCAATGGAAGGAGCCACATCAACCACTGGTGAAGGAGGAGGAGACTTTTCACTTGAAGACGTAACATTATCATCATGCTTGGTAGGTGTGGTTGTGGGAGGAGTCAGGGTAGAATCACCTCCCCCACGTTTAGCCTTGATACCTTTATAAATCTTATAAGTAGAGCCAGCTGGTATCTTGTTTGGACCACCTTTCCTCACTTGCTTCATTTTTCGTGCTGGCTCTGGTGTTATTATCTCAGGCGGTATCATCACTCGGGCTGATATCTTCTGAGCATACTCCAGCAAAGGAGAAGAAATACTACCAGACTCTCCCGAACCACCACCACCACCACCACCTCCTCCTCCTTGCAACGGAGGAGTCGCTAGCAAAGAGTTATCACTTGCAGCTGACTCAGAAAAGGATTTTTTAGGAGTGGGTGCTGCTCCATCGTCAGAGCTTAGGAGCTTCCTTTTTAGAATTTTAGTTAATTCAGAGGGAGACTTGGGAGGGATGGTCTCATAAATATTATTCTTGACACTGGGTATTCCTCCATACCCTACAGATACCAGGAGAGGAGGGGACGATTTATCGTCTTTCTTAGGACCCTCGTCCTCCGAGTCATCGTGGAAACTGGTCACAGAGTCCTTGCTTGGTTTTGTCTTTTGAAGCACAGGAGAGGAGGAGGAGTCCGGCTGAGGGGGGAACTTTATGAGCCTGCATATGGTACACTTCCTTGCTCTGCCTCCCAAGAGTCGTCCTTCAGTGCTGCCACACCGAGCACAAGCTTTGGCCGGTTTCTTACTCCCTGTCTTTCCACCAGACTTCCTTCTCTTCCCTTTCTCCAGCTGCTCCAACAGCTGCTGACCGACAGGTTGAGACGAATACGAGGTACCTTGACCCTCTATCAACGAGGAGGCTGAACTATTGGTCTTAGTATCTTCATCTGGATACGCATCAAAAGACGTGTCACATGATCCAAGGTCACTCCCACCACCGGTTGCAGGGTCTTCGTTATCTCCCTGAGCGTCCTTCTTACCCACCGGACGTTGGTTTGACTTTCTCTTCTTTGTGGGCGGGACTTTAAGTTTACCCAGAGCCTCTTCCTCTGTTGGCGTCATGGGAGGGGTCACAGAAGAGGCTGTGGCCTTTGGTACCAGTTTGGGAACGTTTCTAGGAGAGGACCTAGTCCTTGGCATTATAAAACAGAAAACTCTACACAAAATAACAAAAAAAAGAATCAAATCAAAATGAAGTAAAAATCAGCTGAATAATGATGAGAATCACAGTAATGCTGGACACTAGATGACCAATGATAGACACTATAGTAACATTATAAGTACACACAGGAAGTGGAGTATGAACCTCATATTGATACCTCCCCTACAATATACATCATGGTTTGTCAGGAATGACTACCCTTTGGCATATTTGGGATCATAAGAATGAACTATTTCTACTCATCCATTGAACAATAGCTATACTCACAAGAGGAATATATGTGGACTGTAGATACACAGCTAATAGTATCCAACCAAAAGTACAAAACTATAACAGTTTGCTATTATAAGTATATCAATAGACAATTTAGACATTAAGATTATTATAATTCTCTGTAATCACTACATGAATATCAATAAAACTGTTAGCACAGAGAGGGTGGGCTATGGCCTGATTATAGACTATATGTACATGTATGTGGCATTCTCATAAATATTAGCAGTGATTACATAAGATTTTCGAAATTAGTCTTTTTTAAATGGGCCTTTAAAGATCTTATTGCCTACGAGAGAATTTCAAACTACACCCGAACACATGTACATAAATGGGCATACAACATGAATGTATATGTACAATTAAGAAAGAAAGAGCAAGCTGGTTTTATATCAAGAGTAAGTACAGTTTTATCACTCAATCTCTTTATTTAGAGAAAGAGAGAGAGAGACAGGGAGAAAGGCTAATAAAAACATACCATCATTTTGTAAACAGATTAATTAATACAGTGTGTACAAAAAAGAACACGTACATAATATCTAAAACTATACTGTTATAATACAATAGTGGTATCTATTAAACAAGGCTTAGAATGGGATAGTCATGAATAGCAAGACAGGAGGACAAGAGATCTCAAAAGTAGAGTCCACTTATTATCAGGCAGTCCAATCAAAACCTTAATTGATTGACTTAGCATTTCAATAATGATATATAAAGTACCAACATCATTATTTTGAACTACAGAGAACTGTATTTAAAGTTTAGACGTTAGAACCCAGTATTTAAAAGCGCAGGCTGCCCCCTGAAACAATGTACAAACCCCCAAACTGACCTTCAGAGTGAAAATGCAAAGAAGCAGTCACCAAGGTGAAGTAAAGAAGGGTGTTCGCGTAAACAGCACTGTAACGCCTTGGGAGTCTTGATCCGTCTCAACTGATGAACTTATTGGAGTGATTACTGTAAGAAATGAAAGGCTATCACTAAAAACGAAGAAGAAATGCACTGAAAAATGGAGTATTACAATGACATTCGAACACTCACCATCACACATTAATACACACATACATTTCTATACAGAGAAGTGGATCATCCCTTCTTAATCAATTAATCGTATTCATAGCCAGTGTCAGACCAAGCACGTGTTTTCTGACCAATCAGATGACGGATAAGCAGGAAGCAACCCACGCACAAAGTGAATCTCATGATTGGTTGGCTTAGCAGCGCAGTACTGCATAATAAAATAATGAAGCCTGACGCAAAAAAAATATAAAACTATAGAGTAGTGGAAAGAAGCAGTGAGAAGGAAGGAAAGGGAGCAAGAATGGAAAAATAGAAAAGAAAAAAAGAGTACAAACGTTATAAAAATAATTATCATAACAAAATAAAATAAAATAATAAAACTAGTCGTCTGTCATCTGGAGAAACTTTGAGAACGTTTCACGTAGACATTCGCCTTTAGAAGTGATAGAGTATTTGAAATAACTCCCATCTGCACATATAGCTACAAAAAAACAATGATAATAATAATGCTGCCATTTGTATGACTAGTGCAACCTATTATGGATTTCTTATCACTTCCGAAAGCACATATGCAAGGCTGCCCATCTGGGACATTGAATTTCGCAAAACTCCATCTTGAACTGAAGTACTTAGGTAACAAACCGCCAGCCTTTGCCATTCTGAGTTTAAAAGAGAGAGAAGGAGGAAGAGAGAGAGAAGGAGGAAGGAAGAGAAGAGAGAGAGGAGAGAAACAGATTAACAACATATATGAATGGGGGGAGGTTGCTCATGATAATAGTAGTAGCTGATTATTATCTTTAATGTTATTATAGCTATTCTGTTAAGAATGTTTGGCATAGCAAAACTACACCACTACCATTAAAGGCAAGCATCTTTTGTAGAAGCATAATAGAGGAAGGGGGAGGTCAGTAGTGGAGAGAAAGGGTTGGCTCTAATACTACTAACTGTCATTATGTCATCACACAGTTCATGCAAGCTAAATTGACATAATAATAATACAGCTTAATTAGCAGCTCCCTTGTGTATATAATAAAGATCCTTACTCACTTGGATTGCTTGTTCCTTGCTGGGTCCTCACTAGCAAATACATGCACAGTACCGTGATCACTTGATACACACATGAATGAAGAATCATGATTAAATGCTATGCTGTTATGATACATAAAGAAGAGATGAGGGACATACATGTACCATATAGCTTACCAGTATATGTGTGCATTAGCAGCTCCTCTTCTCAATTCAAGTAGCTGGTCGTGTTTATTAGTATCATAAACTCTAATTAAAGTACCCTAGCAATGGATATATTTGGTATCAAGCCATTCCATTCTATCTCTCAACTACAGTTAATGTAGTTAATAATTTTATCAGATATGACCATTATTTTATCAAATTGCATAATTATGACACTATGAGACATTCCTGGTGGTTTTAATTATGTGAAGTATCTAGTCCCTTACATCAAAAATTAAATTAAACTAAGAATAGAAAGTTAAGAAACCATTGTCAAGCCAAGGGTAGGAATGAAAGACACATAACAAAAAAAATTTCTTTTACTTTTTCTGACGCTGTAGCTAATCTTGATCCTTGTAGATTAAAAGCTAGACACGTAACAGCTGCTTCATGTGCTGGGATGTCAACTGGGGCCCGTCTCATGTTTGCTAAATCAACGAGACTCACGTGACCGATCTCAGTCCCGGGGAAAGCTAAAAGAGAATTATTATTGTTGGGACAAAGGACACAGACGCCATAAGGATTGGGTGTGGTTTGTATTCTGTGCTGTTCGGCTGGATTCTTTGAAAACGAAAATATACTAATTCTGTCGTCAAGTATGACAACAATCCTAAAGGAAGAAGAGGAAAATACTATTATAACTCAGCGATTGCATTCCTCACAAGTCTCGGCTCAATTTGACTGATCGAACGTCTGATGAGAACTCAAGCTCTGCTACTTGTGATTTCTTCAGATCATCCCATATGATGACTGGAAGAAGATTGAGTGATGATAATATTTTCAATTAAAAAAACAAACCTTTGTTAGGTGGGTATTTAGGACGAGGTCCACCACCGACTAGTGCCAAGTAATTGCAACGATACAACATCTCCACATGACCAAACCCACCATCAACGAAATCTAACAAAGAAAAGGAGAAAGAAAAAGGTGAAGTTACTTATGTATAAACACAACAGACAGACCTTGTCTCTCCTTCTCTTTCAGTGGATCAGTGTTGTATATCCTAAAACCATTCTCCATCCCACAAGCAAAACAGCCTTTGAACAGAGAGGGAGAGGTGAGTGAACAGCACTGCAATGAAGAATCAATTACCTTGGTCCTGGTTCCAGCTTGCATACAGTAGCCCATTACTGCAATGTGAGGTAGTCTGTGCTATAGCATTACTCATACTATCTCCTCCTTTCTTCTTGAGCCAGTACTCTCACTAACTTTCCAATAAACAACACTACAACATGCAAACCCAGCCAGAATTAGTTAGACTTGGTCACGCCCATCTCCAACAGAGAGAACCTGTAGTCTCATTCCCATACCGTCCCGAGAATGAGAATAATGGAATGAGTCTATGCTTGCAAATGGCTGCCGAAGGAAAGGTGTTGCATAGCGGTGGATGTCACTGCGGGGCAGTTAGGTTTCAGGTCTTTGCTCCTGCACAACTGGACGTTATCCATTGCAAGTAAATCTAAAAGCACCCAGTACCTCATTTCATATTAAATAAAGATGAATTTTACATGCATTGATTGATTAAAAAGGGAATTTTAAATTAGATCCATTTTATGTTGCAACAAGAAACTATTTCTTTTCAGTTGTAGTATATGCATCAAGAAACAAAACCACCACTTCATTGTACCACAAGCTGACTTCACACTGTTAAAGGTACACCACACATGGGGTTGCTATTTTAAATCTCTTTCATCATCTTTAGGGAGAGGAATTCCTTACATGCTACACATTTAATACTCATCGAGCCAAACACACGTTCTGTAGAATCTGTGGAGTCCAGAGTTTCTACACTCCTAGATCAAACCCTGATGGACGTGGCATAGCACCACATTGCTTGGACGAGGGAACAGCTCAGACAGTCAGTGTAACCTCGTTTGATGGCAGCAACTGGGAAAAGGCTTTTGACAAAGACCCCTCAATACGTGACAGATCTAAAACTTAAAAATTTTTTTCTGAGTACCTGCATAAATTTAATTGTTTTACACACACAATTCAAAAAAAAAGACAGCGCCAATTTTGACCCACACACGTTCCATGTACTCATGCTTCTGTAGGGACAGGCGTAGGGGTTACTTCCTTAGGCGGAGTGACAGGTTTCACAGGTGTCGTTTCTTTTGAAGGAGGTGCCTCGTCATCATTTCCTCCCTCCTCCTCTCCTTTCTCTTCCTTTTCGTCCACTACTTGCATCTTATGCTGATAAACCTTTTCTGAGGTCTGCACTTTACCTACACAACCAATACAGGGCACTTAATAGCAAAAGTATGTAACTTGTACCTGATGCAAGATTAAAAGAGCGTCCCTTGACTCCGCCTGGTGACGTTGGATAGAGCCAGCTCACCACTGACCCAACCAGTGGAACATATTTAAGTACAGACTAGGGGAAGTGGATAAATGATCATTAATAAGAAAAATACATATACTTCTTCCTCTTCAAACTTTTCTTTCTCTTTGCTCAAGTCTTCTTGAGCTGCTATTATGCCTTGTCTTATCTTTTCCTCTAATCCCTGCAGCTCCTGTGTGTGTGTGTGTTTGTGTAATAAGGAGATTATGGACTGAAAGCTATTATTAACTTTACTTCTTTCTGTTTTTCGAAATTCTTTGTTCCTGTTATAACATTCTCCAACAATGCAAACATGTCTACCTCTTTAGGGAGCTACAATCAATGAAGATAATAATGAAATGCTCCTCTCTCTCTCTAACCTCTCTTAGTAATACACATGTGAAGTTTCCGTGTTGGAAAGGTTGGAAGACTGATACTCCACTCTCATTATTTAAATGTTGACACAGCTCAATGTTAAGTTTGTTCAACATGTTCACCTCTTCAAAAGTCAACTCTTGCTTTTCTATAAAATCTGACTTAACATATCTGGGAGAGACAGAGAGAGAGGAGAGAATAGAGAGGGTAAGTGTGTGATAAGATGTAAGAAATTATACTAAACTGCATAATGGCCACACAGTGAATGTTAGGAAACTCCAACCATCTCAGATTGCTCTGTCGTCTTAGTACAACTTCAAAGAGACACCTTGCTTGAGTAATGGGATATATGGTATCCTAGGGACAAACACAACACTAACCAATCGATGTTTGGATTAATACAACATACTATTTTCTGTTTCAATTCTTCAGCAAATTTCTCAATGTCTTCAATTGATGTACTATACTCTGAAAATAGACAAAATATTTATACAAAAAAACCACAAAAAGTCATTGTGTACATTTAGAAAACTAATTGTCACTATAATAATATAATTATTAAAAATCTATCATTATCCTTGCTATTAATTACTACAAGCAAGAATGCATAAACCATGTACTCTTGCTGTAAGTTGCTTGAAAATTAAATTTGTTTGATTAACCTCAAAAATTGCCAGCCATACAAGCGATTAAACCCCCAGACCCACTAACCAGGAAACGATGTAATTGGATCAAAGTGAAACACAATCCCATCCTTCCCGCCCATGTCATACGTTACTATGCCAACCTTTGGAAACAATGCTTGAAGATCCTTTGATATCTAAATGTAAACACAATAAATAATAAATAAATAAATAAATAATAAACATTTGTGAGCCTTGCAATTAGACCCACCATGACGTTATATAGGTTAGTGAGTACTAGTGGCATTCCGTGTATAGTGACTACAAGGGGGCCCTCGTCATCTTCTGGTGGCTGGGTATCACTGCCTTCTTTGTCTCCTTTTTCGCTGGAACCAGACTCCTAGAAATTATAAATGGCTGTTTGAAAAACGTGCAGAAAATCAGCTATACTGCAGTACATTAAAGGGTCTAAAATAAAAGGTCTTCAAAGTATTCTTTGATTTGTTATAAGAGGAGGTCTTAATTTGGCCCGATTTTTGAGCAAATTAAAAAATTCATAAAAAATCCAATTTTGATTGGAATCAGCTCAAACTTTCTATGCAACATAAGTACATGTATATGCATCAGGAAAAATTATTAAAGTGGAAAATTTTCACCTTTTCATTTTTGGTGAAATTTGGCAAAAATCCCCGTACTATAGTACAGGGACTTTTGGCCCAATTTTTGAGTAACTTTTAAAATTCATAAAAAATTCATTTTTGATCGGAATCAGCTCAAACTTTCTACGCAACATAAGTACATGTATATGCATCAGGAAAAATTATTAAAGTGGAGAATTTTCACCTTTTCATTTTTGGCGAAATTTGGCAAAAATCCCTGTACTATAATAGTACAGGGACTTTGGCCCAATTTTTGAGTAACTTTAAAAATTCATAAAAAATCCAATTTCAATCGGAATTGGCTTACACTTTCTACACAACATAAGTACATAAATATGCACCAGAAAAAATTATAAAAGTGGAGAATTCTCTCCTTTTCATTTTTGGCAAAATTTGGCCAGAGACAGTGTACTATAGTACTAGTACATGGTCTTTGGTGCAATTTTCAAACAACTTCCAAAATTCATTAAAAATCTAATTTGATTTAATTTAAAACAGAAGCTAACCTGATCTGAGGAGCTGTCTTTCTGCTCTTGTGGGTGTGGCACTGGATTAATAAAACTCTTAAAAGATGGAGGGAGAACTAACTGCCCACTGCCGGAATATTTAAACAAGATGACATAAGAGGTATGACTTGGAATAGCCTAATTAGTGTGAGACTATAATAATTCATTAACGATCATGACGTACTAGTCTTGTAATGCCAGGTATCTCATCTAATCTCTTCATCATGTTCTTAGTCTAAAGGATTGAATGGAATGATAAGAATGCTGACTATTGGCATACCAGTCCTCTACAGTAGCTGACAGTATCGACCAGTGCAGACTCACCTAATGAGAATTAACATAAACAATAGAGCCTGTCTCAATGTGCATGAGTAATTGAGAGCAAACAGACATAATAAGCTTTAACTAAAGGGCACAAGACTACATCTCCTTATAAGGCTGAAACGAATAGTGAGATATTCAAATATTCGTTCGTTTAGCATGCCAACTATTCAAATAGTGAAAAATACTACCGTATAGCAGGAAATTTTGGAGGGAATTAAATTTGGCGAATTTGGCGTTTTGATAGCCATTCGCCAAAATTAAACCCGCCATTTTGAGCCATTATACGCATGCTCAATGCACGTGGCCACCAATTCGCCAAATTAAAATCTGCCAATCACCAAAATTTAGCAATTCGCCAATATTTAGTCCCTCCAAAATTTTCCGCTATACGGTATTCATTTCAGCTCTATCCTCCTTATAGCTAGTCTACTTCTATTTTCTCCTTCTCTTCCTTACCAAGATACTGCATGCAGAGCCAGAGTGGTAGCGCCAGTAGCTTTGAAAGACCACGGGGATAAAGACCTAGCCATGAGGACTGAGGGATTGCAAAATCCTTTGAAGAGAGATCGGGATTCTCTCCTGGAAAGTTAGCAGGAGTAGGCTGAGAGAGAGAGGGAGGAGAGAGAGAGGGGGGAGGTTAGTGAGGATAGTTTAATTACAAGCAATGACTCACAACTCCACTGGTAGTTATAACTTTGGGGTGTTTATGAAACGTCTGTCAAATAGAGTTAAGATAACTTCTCTATATACTATTGTGCCAACACACACATACAATACTACCAATACTTTGCATGCGTGTACAAGTACATCAATAGAGCTACTTGGGTACTATATATATATATAATAAAGAGGATACAATCTTTGGAGAGCTAAGAATCCCAAACCACGTCCCAGGGAACAGTGTGAAGCTATCAGCATCACTGAATCCCTAATCATGCACACAATACAATTAAAGAAAGTATGACATTTTATGGTACTTTTATTTCATCTCTCTCTTCTGGAAGACATAGTGAGGAGAGCCCATGACTACAAGTACAAAATATTAAAAGATACTGAACCTTCTCTCTCTCTCTCTCAGCTCACCCTGTTACATGTAGCCACATGTTATATTGATCACAAATTCCTCTTAATGTCACCAAATCATCAATATGACCAGCAAGAGGTGTTCCTTGTAATAATAGACACAATAAATCAGCACACACACACACACACAATACCTGCATAAGCAACAACCATTAATGGTGTCTTTCCAACATTATTGTCTTCATTAATCTTCTTCTCTAAAGCATTGGTGTCCTAGAGAAGAAGATATACATGATGAGAGTGATGATTATCACTTACTAATGAATGAGTAGAGCCATGAACTGTAGAACAGGGAACTGGAAGGGAAAGTGAAATAAAAGCAAAGTTTACTTTCAGATTTACTTACTTATAGAGAGAGAGGACTGAGGCAAGCCAGCCTAAAGTGAAATCAAAAACAAACTCAAACAATTAGTCCCAGCCTTACCCTCACACACGAAGAGTATAATGGCTCTATTTCACCTCTGGCACTCAGATATATTACAGGAGGCCTATGAAAAACAAAAAGAAAATGATGACATACTTTAGTGCATGCATACAAGTGTCTGCAATTTATAATTTACTTTGTGGCAGCTGCTAGTAGACCATCGGTCCCCATTTTATCATACTTCCTATACAAAGCCATCTGAATCGCTACAATAGAATAGAAACCAGTTACTTATAGTTGTATATGTAACACTGTACCTCTTAAGTAACCATCTCTGACGTCATCGTGATAAATCGAGGCCAATGGTTTATTAATGTCTAATCTAAAAAGAGAAATTATTACTTCTATCATAAGGTACCTTAAATTGCATACTGTGTGTAGCCTTAGCCCTTATTAAAATTACAGCCTTCCCAAATTATTTTTTACAAAAAAAATCTTAGACAACTCCATCTCCTCAATATATATACAGATAGATATTATATACAATTATCTACCAAATCATTCTATTACCTGCTCTATTAATACAATCATTATCATTACCTACCCTATTAATCCGATCATTATATTTGCTACATGTACATGGACATATCCAGCAAGTCCATCAATGTCCCTTTGGTCTAGAGCCACTGAGAGATAACAGGACAAGGAACGGGCTAGGACTGAGAGGTGAGTCCCTCCCGAGTGCAACGAGGTTTTTAAACTACAAAATATTTTAATTTTTTAAATTAAAAAATTATAACGTACGGTCCCGTTATTTTGAGGCACGCCCCTAATTTGTCTAAGACATTTGATAATTCTTGATCCCTTTAATTAGAAAAAAGTACACATAATAATAATATATAATAATTAGTAATTACCCTTCAGCTAGGAGTGGGTCATTTTCTGGCCTAATTAATAGAAAAAAGACAATTAGGGCTTAAAATACAGAGAAATGTGGCGGGTACTTATTGGAAGGTTTTTCTTGCTGCTGCTGTGAGACTTGTTGAAGTCCTTCAAGCCATTTTTGCAGGATAGTATTTAGTTCCTAAAAATATCCAATAAGTTTACAATCAGTTTGGATGCTAGATATATTCACAAGAAGGCCAATAGTCTAAGAAACTTACCGATTGTTCCATTGATCCTTCTTTTGGCGGACTCCACGTTGAACAATGGGTGTGTCTAATCTGAAATTAATGGACCACACCCAATTAATTAAATTGCTGCAGCTTTGCAGTTTGCATTGCAGAATGTGTCATGCAGTTAATCCTTTAGTGTCAGAGTAGGTTGTAGATTCTATCACTCTCACTGTTTTTATTATATTGTCTGTAAGACTAGAGACAAAGAAAAGATGAAACTTCTGTTAGCTGATCTACTTTTATTACTAATAAGCCTTGGCTGGTTTCTATCAAGTAAAAATGTTCTCTGTAGTTTTAATTTCTAATGTTAATTCATTTTAAAAGGTACTGTGCAAAGTCAACAACAATGTGCAAGAAAGTTTATGGATCTATCTTTAGTGACATATAGAGCAGAACGCATTTCAAATAATGCAGTTGGTAATGACTTGGACAATGAGCTCAGAGTCCTTCAAGAGTATCAGTTCAATTGTTCATCTACTAATATAACCAGTCTTATATTGGGTATTGATGTAAGATCTGGCTATACTATGTTTCCCAGTGTCCAGGTTTATTCAACTGACGGTAGTCTAGTGACTGGTAGTGAGAGAACTATTTATTATTCTCCCTCTAATGTCAGTACTAGTGGAGTGTTTGAATATCCACTCAATCCTCCTATACCAGTAATGAATGGAGACCTGTTAGCTGTATCACAACCACCTCAAGCGAGCAGTGTTGTTAGAATCTATTATACTCTTCCAGGGGTCACCTTTCGTAGCAGTCGGCATTCACTTAGCACAGAAAATGTTAATTCAAATGGTTCTTCAATCACAAATCAGTTGATATTAGTATATCCAGTAACAGGTAAGACACACACTCACTGTATCATTGAATTATTTTACTATCATTAGATGGATACTGTGTTAATAGTGTCAATTCAATCAATGCTTCAATTATTAAAGAAAATGCTTTTAAAATACATGACTCTGATCGGCCAAGTGATAACAGACAATACTTGTATCCAGATATAGTGTTCTCTTGTAATGGTTCACTTACTAAATGGATCTATGGAGGTATTGATCATGGTAACAATCCTCCTAATAGACTACCTGAGCTCCAAATATGGCGTCAACTGGGTCCCAATAATTACAATAAAACAGGATCTAGTTTAGTTAACGCTAGTGCAATGATTGGTACTAATCTCTATGAATTTATTCCTCAGAATCCATTGCAGCTCCAGGAAGGAGACATATTTGGTTTCTATTTTCCAGAAAGATCTGAAAGTCAATTGAGTATCTATGAACAGGATGGTAATGGACCAGTCAACCTAAGGTACAGCTCAAATGTTCCTCTATCATCAATAAGTCAAGCATTATCTACTTTTGCAAATAATTTTCCACTAGTTTCAGTTGAAGTTTCAGGTAATAAATAATTTTAATATTGTCTCATGTTAATTTTAATTACTCAATAGTGTCTACAATGCCACCTATTATGTCAACAACTACTCCTACTACTACTACTATTACTGTGATATCTGCTAGCTCATATGCAACACTATCAACTGCTATCCTCAGCAGCATAGAACCATCTTCTCTCCCATCATCTGTAGTCAGTACATCCACATCATCTACTACTGCAAACACAACACCAGTTGCAGTATACATAATTGTAGGCATTGTAGTATGTATCATTCTTGCCTCTTTAGTAATAATAGTGCTGTCTGTTGCTGTTTGCATCAAGAAAAGATCCAATAAAAAAGAAAATGTTGTTATTGAAGCAGATGTTAGTTTATCGCTAAAATTTATGCCTGCTGGGAAAGGAAGCGATAACTCTAATACAGCCACAGAAGATAATGATAGCAATGATTTCACTATTTCTAATATGAATGATAACCCAGCATATGGTACTGCTAGCGCTCTTACTAATAGTGGTAATGCCACTGCTGTGATAATACAAGATAACCTAGCATATGCCAGCACTGATATTGTGTCCAACAATAATAATAATAGATCTACAGGAGTATATGAAGTAGTTGAAGCACCAAACTTTGAATCACCGAATTCTAATTGTCAAGATGGTGACATAGATAATGACTATATATAGAATTAAAAATATATTTTAATAATGTTTTTTATTAGTATGAGTTATTAGCAGTAATTTCATATGAACACAGCCTATACCACCTTGTGTCATGCAATGAAAAAGGTGTTGTTATTATAGCCCTGCTATTAGTGTTACTTCCCCTCACTCTTAAAAAAGGAAAGAAGAAGGATGAAGTTGCTGGCAGTTGAAAATCTTTTTTATCTAATATTATTAGTACTTTCAAAGGGTATGACTTTGTATAATGATAATTAAAGTTTTCAAATTAATAGGTTTTGTGTATGGAGACCAGGGATGTACAGAGAAGTTTATGGAGTTGTCACAAGTAACATACAGAGCACAATACACATCAGCTAGTGCCCCTGGAAGGACATGGGATGATAAACTAAGAGCTCTTCAAGAGTATCAGTTCAATTGTTCATCCACTAATGTAACCAGTCTTATATTGGGTATTGATGTGAGGAGAGCTACTGGTAGTATTAATTTATTTCCAAGTGTTAGAGTTTATAGACCTAATAGCAATGATCCTGGGAAGTATGATCTAGTGACTGGTAGTGAGAGAACTATTTATTATTCTACCTCTAATGTCAGTACTAGTGGAGTGTTTGAATATCCACTCAATCCTCCTATACCAGTAATGAGTGGAGAAGTTGTAGCAATTGTACAACCTCGTGAGGAAGAGAGTGTTGTCAGAATCTATTACATTGAAGGTGTATCTGGAATCAGTTTTAGTAGCAGCAAGGAAATATCAATTGATTCAGATGAAATTGATTTAGGTGATACTCCCATTACAAATGAGTTGATATTAGTATATCCAGTAACAGGTAAGACACACACTCACTGTATCATTGAATTATTTTACTATCATTAGATGGACACTGTGTTAATAGTGCCAATTCAATCAATGCTATGGCTATTAGAAATTATTTCCTAACAGTCCAAAGGAGTGGAGCTATTAATGATAGAAGGCAGTATCTATATCCTGAAATTGTGTTCTCATGTAATGGATCCCTCACTAAATGGATATATGGAGGGATGAATCACAATAACATGAACAATAATTCACCTGAGCTCCAAATATGGCGTCAACTGGGTCCCAATAATTACAACAAAATAGGATCTAGTTTAGTTAATGCTAATACAATGATTGGTACTAATCTCTATGAGTTTATTCCTCAGACTCCACTGCAGTTCCAGGAAGGAGACATATTTGGTGTTCATATTCCACAAACAGGCCAAAGTGTGTTTTCTTTATATGAGCAGAGAGGGAATGGACCTCTTAATGAGCGAGTCAATGGTGATGCTGACAATCCTTATTCAACAATAACTCAAGCACTTGTAACAGACTCAAATAATGATTTCCCATTAGTCACTGTAGAAGTATCAAGTAAGTTATTGATAATAATTTTATATTTATTATGATTACATGTTTATAGTTTCACTGGCATCTACTAGTGTGGTTTCATCATCAAGTACCAGCCCAGTCATTAGTACAACTTCTGTAATAACAACCTCTACCATGATATCATCTACAGTGGTGTCCATCACTCTCAGTAATGCTTTATCTATACTGGTAACTGCCATTCCATCACTTTTGTCATCTACTTATTCTAGCAGTTCATTTTATACCACTCCAGTTAGTTCAACAGTGATCATTACTACTGCTCCCAGTGACTCCTCAGTTATTGCTACTACTGTAAATAGATCTAGTAGTACTGCCATTAGTGGGATGACTTCTCCTGGCAGTTCATCATCTATTGCAACTTCCACTAAATCCACTACTTCTAGCAGTGCATCTGTTGTCTCTACTGTGAATTCTGCTGTCTCTATTGTGATATCTGTTAGCTCACATTCCATGCTATCAACTGCTATCCTCAGCATCATGGAACCATCTTCTCTCTCATCATCTGTAGTCAGTACTTCCACATCATCTACTACTGCAAACACAACACCAGTTGCAGTATACATAATTGTAGGCATTGTAGTATGCATTATTCTTGCCTCTTTAGTAATAATAGTGCTGTCTGTTGCTGTTTGCATCAAGAAAAAAGGACATATTATTATTGATTCATCAGACATGGAAGACAATCCAGCGTACATTGCTACTAATCCTATTGCTGTGACAATACAGGATAATCCAGCATATGCCACCAATGTTGGAAATGAATGTAATGCAGTAGATTATGAAGAATTGAATCAAGTGATAGCACAAGATTATGATGAAATTGATGATTGTGTGTAAAGATTATTTTTTAAAAATTAATAGGTAGTGATGTGAACCCATTGGAATGTTTGGAATGTGATAAATAATAGAGGGTGTGGCTCGTTACTCTCTAGCTCGCTCTCGAGGTCTCTAGCCGAGTCTTTCTATCCGTCTCTTCTAATGTCTCTGTTATCTCACATAAGAGAGGCTGTAGCTAATAATCAGCCTGATAAACTACGCTCCCTTCTATTACAATCTTCCCTGCCCAATCCAGAAGAAGAAAGCAAGAATAAAAATGAAGGTGTTTGTGTTTCTTCTCCACTCGACTCCTCACTTCAATTAGCAGTAAATTTAATAATCAGGCGTCAGGAGACTGAATCTACTGCTACTGAGGCGACTACAGTAGATTCTGGTAACTTTGAGTGTGTCTCCCTGCTTTTAGAACACGGAGCGTCATTGAGTAGTCTCTCTAAAGATGGATTGAAAGGTGGAAATGTATTTGGTCTAGAGGAGCTGTTCGAGCTGTCATTGTATCTCTCCTCTTCTCCTTCCCTCTCTCACCTTCCATTACCTGTACTCTCAGGCCCTCTGAGACAAGCCATTAAAGAAGGAGATATCAAACTATTAGAATCCATCTTGAGTAAGAATGACAAGATATCAAACTACAGGGACAGCATGGGTCTGACGCCACTTCACTATCTCTCAATGTACACGACAGAGGAACGTCCCCTACTATTAGACGTGGGTAAGCTACTATTAGAACACGGTGCCAAACCAAATCTAGCATCTCGTACTGACCTCTCTACTCCACTTCATTACGCCTGCCACCATGGTAACACGGCCATTGTCGACCTGTTGCTAAGGGAATCGATTGACCCAGAGTCCCTTCTATTGTGTCAGGACTCACTTGGGAGGACATGTACACATGTAGCAATATACAATGATCACTGGGACCTTGTTTCAGCGTTGGTCCAATCGTACAGGGATCTATTAGCATCTGCTGAATGCGTAGTCGATCATAAAGGATACAATATCAGTGGGGCTTTGTTTTATGCTCGTTCTTCCTCCTCTCTCCCTCTCTCTCATCATTTATTGACTCCTTGTCTCTCTAAGGTGGAGGCTGATTATTGTCTTCATGATGCTGTTGCTGTTGGGAACGATGAAATGGTAGAGCATGCAATGGAGGGAGGTGCTGATGTCAATGTCTTTGACTTTTGTCAGCAGTCTCCACTTATTCTAGCATCAAAGCTAGGCCATCATTCCATCTGTAAGCAATTGCTTAGTAAAGGAGCCAATCCTTCTCTCTCTGATAATTCTGGCTGGACTCCTTTGCATTACGCAGCAGCTAATGGCCACAAACAAGTCATTGAAGCTTTACTTGAATCAGGAGATGAAAAAGGAGAGAGTCTTGATCTTTATCCTGTTACTAATACTGGCTCTACTCCGTTGGAACTGAGTCTATTACGTGGGCGAATTGAAGTTGCACGTGTGATCCTCTCATCCACTAAGAGAGAAGTGTTTAATGGTGACTGGATGAATCTCCTCTCATTAGCAGCTTCACTCGATGACCTGTCAATCATTAAGGATATTGTCCACTTGTTTTGTCCACAGCAATGGGCCAAATCATTGGGCAATTGGATCAATATACCCATCACCTCTCCTCATAGAGATGGAGATAAGAAAGAGCCAGAGTGGTCTTGCTTGAAAGTATTAACAGAATTGCCTTCACCTCCAACTCTCTTTCTCAAAGATATCTTATCGCCTAAATCAGCTCAAGAAAAATTCAAGAAGCATCGTGAATTCTTAGCCTCGTCTGGTCACTGCCAGTTTGTTGATCATCATATATTTAATTCAGAAGAGAAGAGAAAGAGCAGGAAGAAAAGAAAGCCATTTATGTCTTGTTCTTCCATTACAAAGAGAAAGTCTTCTCCTATTCACGCGATGCTCTCTGCTGGTAATATCCCTGGTTTGATGTACCTCATTAAAGAAATGAGAAAAGGAAACGGTTTCTCTCTTTTTCTTGAAACAAAAGACGTGACTGGTGTATCTGGTGCTACCCTGCTCTCAAAGCCACTGACCGAGGGTCTTATGTCTGCTGATCACAAGCTGGAGAGTGAAATACTGCAAGCATTAGAAAAGGAATACCCTCTACCTGGTGTATCGATTGGATGGGGCTTACTTCATTTACTGATTAGTAAGACAGAGTGAGAGAGAGAGAGAGAGATGGAGGAGGGAGAAGGATGTATGAAATTAAATTTTTACTAAACAATAACATGTACTATCTTGTTAGTGAATTCATCTTTATTACACTTTTGGGAGTAGATTTGTCATTTTGTAGTCCCAACAGAGCATTAATTAAATTTCTTTTTATTCTTTTTTAGTTAAACTTTCATCAAAGGTCGTAGAAGGAAAAACTCCTCTAGAAAAATGGTAAGCTGCCAAATACACTGATAATATTATTTTTATTTTATGAATTATTCAGGCCTGAGCTGCTCATTACCAAAAAAGCCAGCAATTTCGTTCCATCAATAAGTTAGTTCACTTGTATGTGCATTTATTGATATGTACTGTAGTTGTATTATTTTTATTTTTGTTGCTGTTGCTACATATTACTTGTTTCTTTTGTCTGTTTTCTGTTACAGAACACAATCAACTTAGCAAATTAAATGAAGCCATGAGACTCGCCTCAGCAATATTGGAAAGGTAAGCAATGAATGTTAATCTACTAAGAGGGACGCATTTTCATTTCTCTCTCTTTTTTTATAGTGAAGACATTGCTGTATTTTTCCCCATATTTTCCAATCGTTTTTGTTCTCTTATATTCACTGCTGCCATCAATGGAGTTGATACAAAGTTCCTAAAACTCCTCCTCGCCAAAGGCAACAAGTCCCTCCCCTCCTCGACTCCTCTTTATTTCAATTGGTTTAATAGGAATCCACAAAAGTTTGCCGTCACTGAAGCTATAATGAGAAGACATTACAAACAAGCCGAGGTTATACTGGATGAGGTGTCACTTTCAGACATGTTCTCAGCACTACCCCCACGTCTCATTGAAGAATCAAGTGAAGTGTCTTCAGTCCACAGCTTAGAAGAAGATGAAGATGACATTGTCACTGATGTAGATGTGTCTGATTCTTGTTTCTTTATACGTACGTGTCAAGCTATACACTATCTCTCTGCTAGTGGTGGGTTGGGATTTAAGCTTGCTCTAAGGCTACTCAATGAAATGCCAGAGAATTATTTGAATAGTTTTATCTTATCTTACAAATCAACTCGCTGTCTCTATTTGTCCCTCCATTCCACTGAAGGAAAGGATTTGGGTGTGTTTCTTTTTGAGAAACTTCTAAACTATCTAGTCAAACTCGTTCAATCAAATAAAAAAGAATATGATATGAAGAGGCTTTTGCCAGTGGTTGAACGTTACGCTACTCCTAATTGTAAGTGGTCGTTTGACCGTTTTGACCTTTTCCATTCTCTTGTGACCTTTTTACTTGCCGTATCTACTAACGATCCTCTTCTCCATGAGATCTGTGGACGCGGCTACACAGAGCTGGTCAAACTGGTCTTCTTGTTAACTGACAAGGGGAAAGAGGGAGAGGAGGAAAGGAGAATGCTTGCTACGAATAAAATGGATTCTAATTACGCTCCTATATATTTCGCAGCTAGTGGAGGTCATGTTGAGATTGTCCAGTTCCTGCTAGAGCAGGGGGCTACATTAGATCCAGCTCATTACGACCTCTATCATCCTTTACTGGCTGTACTGGCATACTTTAATAATGTCTCCATTGGTTTTCAAAGGAATGGCTACAGGACGTGTAGTTGTTTGAAACTAGACAATAACGTTAGCCTCTTCTCTTCCGGCTATTACTGGTCAAGTAAGACGTTTCTATATCCTGCTCACTGTGAGAAACTCGTCAGTCTGGTTTTGCCAGATCTTGATCAATGCAACCAGTTAGTCCAGCCCCTCCAGTATGTACTGGCACTCGTTAACTTGCATCATCTCGACTTGTCACATTTTGCTAAATTACTAGAGATTTTCCCAGCAGCCATTTTGTCACGGGTAACGCATGACGAGATGAGTGTGTCTTTAAAAAATGAAAATATTCTCTTGTCAGATTACGTTGTTAGTGCTCTCCGCCACCTTCAGTCCCACCCTTCTCCTAAGCTATGTCAAAAGTTTGTCTTGGATTTGGTCTCCTCTCTGTCTCCCTCTAACCCTCAATTTGCTGCTAAATATTTTTATTGGGATGTGGTCTGTTCCTCTATCCCCTCTCGTTCCCCTCGACTGGTGAATGACGAGGTTACCGCTTGCAAATGGGGAGAGATACTAAGTATTGCAGTGAGGCATGGTGAGACACAAGTTGTTCAACACATTATGATTGAATTGAATAACAAAATAAAACAAGACGATAAGGTTGACGTTAACACTCTTCAACAAGTGACTGTTGCTCTCTGTAAGTCTAAGATGTTTCTTGAATTCAAAGAGAAGCTCTTTAGCTTGTCTCTACCTGATGAAGTAGTGCTGGCTGGTCTACTCACTGCTGCAAGGTTTGGTAACTTCCCTGCTCTTGACTCTCTTGCTGATTTCAGAGAAAGAGTCTTTGCTGAAAACTTTAACACCATACTTACAGCAGGAGCAAAGGCCGGACACAATGAGATTATAATTTATCTCTCCAGCAAGCAAGACTACACTCAATGTCTACCAGGTTTTGAAGGAAAGGACAAGAGTCTATCGTTTTGGACGGCTGTCCTTGAGGCAGCAGTCAAAGGAGACAAAACTGTGATTGCTTTTCTAGCAATTGGCAGTCTCCTCCAGTCAGGGAGTAGTACTAATAGCCTGATGTCATGGAGTGGATTCCCTAGGATTGTTGATTCTTGCTGCTGGTGGGGTTTAGGTGCTGTACTAGAGGGTATGAATATTGAGGATTCCAATGTATATCTGCTCCAAATGGAGGAACACGGTAACGTTACTCCGTTTGAATCTGCTGTTCAAAGAGGCCATTATGCTCTCCTTGCGTCTATCCTGAGAGGGTTCCCAAGGCTAGAGAGTGTACAAGGCATGAAAGAGATAAGCAGGTTACTTATATTTGATAATCCTCACACAAGGGATGGCAGTAAATTCCAGACTCTAATTCATGGACTGGGTAGAGGATGGTGGAGAGAAGTAATGAGAGCTTCAGAAGTCATCTCTCAAAAATCAAAACAAGATGAAGATGAAACCGATTTAGCACTATACGTAAGGCCGGATCTCTTTTGCTTCCGAGGCAATGAAAACCAAAGCACGTTGTTTCTAGATGCAGTTGAATGCAACATACAGGTAGTTGTTAATAGCTATATTCATTGCTGGGGGAAGAGTGCTGGTACAATCATGAAAGCAATAGCGTCATATGGAGACTTAGTTAGAGCAGGAGTCCATAGTCACTCACCGGACCTCCTTCAATATTTACTACAGAGATTCTTTGACTCAAATAACACTGTGGAGGTAGGGGAGTGTCTTGGTGCAGCAATATCTGATGCTCTCTCTCAATGTGATGTACAAATGCTCCAAGTTATGCACAAGTATAAAATGCTTTTAGGAGTAAGCACTATAAAATACGAGTACAATCTACTCCACCTCCTTGCCATTTATGCTAAAGACTCTGTTGAAGTAACCGAATACATTTTATCGTTGGGTTTTGAGCCTGCTCTACTCAAAGAAAAGGATTGTAATGGTCAAACTCCATGCGAATGTGCACTATCAATTGGTAACTATTATACAGCAGGGAAAATTGCTAGTGCCATGAGAGAGAATGGCCTACCACTGCCTCCTTCCATTGCAGAGATGGCAGTTCTTGCTAATGGCTGGTTCTCTGGGTTCATGAAGATAAACGAAAAGGAGGAGAGGGACAAGGATGAAACAGACTTCCTCCTACCAGCTAAAGGGGCTAGTTTAAGAGAAGCAAGGACCTTGAAGGAATATTACTCAAGTACTAGAAAGTATAATCAAAGGGCAGCTGGTGTGCTGCTTGAAGCGTCTCTTGGGGAGTTTTCTTCTGAAAACAACACCAAAGCAAAAAATAGAAAAAAATCATTGACTGCAGCAACATAAAGAATATTATTAGTAATTTTTATTGCTATTATTGTAGATAGAATTTTTGTCTTTGTTGTCAAGTTATGATTTGTAGTAGAAATTATAATAAAGTTATAATAATGAACAATGTTTCTTGTAATAAAAGCTAGAGGGATACTACAGAGCTCCATAGCCTCCACCCAATCAGAAGGTGTGGTATTTGTGGCAAAGATGATAGCTGGTTTGAATACTCAATGGCAGGCATTGCTGGGAACTCTTTTCACTTGGGGAGTAACAGCAGCGGGAGCAGCTCTAGTGTTTGTAATAAAAGGAGGACAGGTAGCAGGAAATTTGTTGCCTTTAATGTCTCTAATTTTAAATTTCCTTTGTTCTCATCTTATTCTAATTTTCTAGAGAAAGATCCTTGATCTCAGTCTTGGCTTTGCAGCTGGAGTAAGTTAATGATGAATATTTCTTGATTTCTTATTGTTCCTGTCATCAGGTAATGCTGGCTGCTAGTTACTGGTCACTGTTAGCTCCTGCCATTGAAATGTCTGAGGATGTGTATGGACAATGGACTTTCCTTCATATTTCTGTTGGATTTTCACTTGGTGGTCTGTTTGTGTATCTTGCTGACCTTTTAATGAGCAAACTTGTGAGTAAATTAAAATAAATAATGTTACAATAACAATCAAATGTAATTGGCCACCTGGTACAGCTTCCTATAAAATACACAATGCATTTGGAACAGATAATTATAGTCCCTTGATATTTGCACCTGTTTCTTCGTTTAGGATTATTGATACATTATGGAGTGACTTTTTGATGCAAATCTGTGCATTTTCCTTTTTCTTTCTAGGGAGAGTCAAGCAGTAATGATATCCTGGAGTCCATTAAAGAGATTGAGGAGAAAAAGATAAAATCTTCAAAGAAGGAGCAACCATCATCGAGCGACATCAGACAAAGACAAAAAGGATTTATACAACATGAAAAGCATAAAATAGAGCAAAGAGAGTTAGAAAGCGGAAAAAGAGACATAGAGAAAGAGGAAGAAGTTCGTCTTAAAAGACAAAGTTGGAAGAGAATCCTGTTAATGATCATTGCAATCACAGTTCACAACATACCAGGTAAGAGTGAGTGCCGAGATATACCTCTGGGCATATAATACCTCTCCCTGTCTCTTTGTAGAAGGTTTGGCAGTTGGTGTGGGGTTTGGAGCCATTGGAAAGTCGCCAAAAGCAACTTTTGAAAGTGCCAGGTAGAGATCTTTGATTACTAATCCTTGAGATTTTAAGTGCATACGTAGGAACCTTGCAATTGGGATTGCATTGCAAAACTTCCCGGAAGGATTGGCAGTGAGTCTTCCTCTGAATGCAGCTGGAGTTAGTCCAATAAAGAGTTTCTGGTTAGCATAATACATACAATTACCACTGTAATCAAGGTGGACCTCCTCCTCTTCTTTCCTTCTTCTCATATTCCATTCCTCTCTCCTACTAAGAGGAAAGAATAATAATGATAATGAGAGGAGGAAGAGAATCAGTCTCTGTTTATGTATAATTACAGGTATGGTCAGTTAAGTGGAATGGTTGAACCAATCGCTGGTGTGTTAGGAGCAATCGCTGTCACTGTAAGGACAATAAGTATAGCATATTGCTTTAATTTGTCTGTTTCGTTCTCTAGTTGATTGAGCCACTTCTCCCGTATGCATTAGCCTTTGCTGCTGGTGCAATGATATATGTAGTTATAGATGACATTATACCAGAAGGATGTGCCAGGTAGGCGTGGTCCAAATCAAACATTAATAATGTACCTTTTCTTATAGTGGTAATGGTCGCTTGTGTAGTTTAGGAGGCATGATTGGATTTGTTGTAATGATGGCACTCGACGTTGGATTAAGCTAAAGACAAACACTTATATATCAGTCATCAGGATCACTCGGGATTTATTATATACATATTATGCCTCTTTAGCAGACTGCATCTCTTTATTATTATTGTTAAATTATAAAATTTACAAATCATCAGTCAAATTGTAGAATCCTTCTCTTCCACATTTTATTCCTGCTATTTTACAACCGAACACTATAGCCTCGTGTAGAGGCACGCCCCTCATTAGTTTGTGTATCACGCCAGCATTGAATGTATCCCCAGCTCCTAATGTGTCCACTAAACCACCTGGAGGAGGGAACGCATCAGATTTACATAACTAGACAGGAGAGAAAAAGAAAGACTGAACCCATTTACATACAAATTTGGCCAAAGTCCTTGTACTATAGTACACGGTCTTAGGCCCAATTTTAGAGCAACTGAAAATTCACAAAATGAACTGACAGTTGCTGAGTAACTAACAAGTACTATAGCCATGATCCCATGTCTGCATGCAAGACAGTTAATGCATGTCATACCTCTCCTGTAGCATCCATGGCAACAGCCCCCCTCTCACCCCAAGCACAGATGAGAATAGCACTGAGAGAAGGAAAGAGTGTAGGAGGACATACAAAGCAATCTTCTCATACTTTTCCTTAGCTTTATCTCGAAACTTTAGACATGTCTCCTCTGGTGATTGGTAGCCATGATAACTCGCGTGTTCCTTGCTAAGAAAAAGGACATCAGCCAAGCCAGCCAGTACAAGTAGCTCTGGTCTCTTCTTCTCTAGCTCAATGCTAACCACTGGGGAGTATGGAGACTGTCTGATGTGTCTAACCATTGCAACGGTTTCGTCAGGGTTACGTCCCTACTGAGAAGAAAAAGTGAACAATTCTTTGTAGGAAGTTTTAATTTATCAAAAAATGGACAATTTAGATTAATAATTACCTCAAAATGAATCCAGTTGTATTTTGAAAGATCTAGAGATTTAAAATCTTCAAATTTTAGTTCCGGAAGATTTCTAAAAATATTCTAAATTAAATTCTAAAATATTTTACATTGAACCTGTGATGTATGATAGTTCTTGATCCATTTGAAGTATTGAGGAGTACAAAAGAAGTTGGTAGCTTCTGGGAAGAGTAAACCCTGCAGTGGGCGTGGTCTATTCGAGACTCATCGAGTTCAGCAAGAACATAACTAGAACAGCAAAACATAAGTATAATAAAGGTCAATTAAAGATTACTCTGTCTCAATTCCTCCTCCTAACGTGGAAAGTAGTTCACAAGGTCTTTTTTCTCCCTCCTCTTGAGTTTTCTCAAGTTGAACAAGAACAGAAAGAGTGTTCGCCGCGTTACCTCCTTTGGCCCATTTTTGTCCGCTAGCTCTAATGTCTTCGTCTTCTTTAGGATAGTGATCTACGCTGTAGATAATGTCAAGACAAACTAGACCAACACAAAGGGCTCCTTTGGTATCGGCCGCCATTTTATTATAATAATAAAATAAAACCGAAGCCCGCGCCCGCTCGCGCGCCCAAGCTACAGTTACTAGGTTACTGTTGCTAAGTTACAGTTGCTAGGCTACTGTTACTATGTTACTGTTGCTTGGTTACTGTTGCTAAGTTACAGTTGCTAGGTTACTGTTGCTAAGTTACAGTTGCTAGGTTATTGTTGCTTAGTTACTGTTGCTAAGTTACAGTTGCTAGGTTACTGTTGCTAAGTTGCTGTTGCTTAGTTACTGTTGCTAAGTAAAATTATTTTAATTAATAAAAAATAAAATAAGTTTTAAAAATATTTTAATATTTTTAAGAAATTGTAATTTTAATTATAAATATTACTTTCTTAATTTAATTTTTTTTAATTATTTTTTGACACCTTTTTTAACACCTCAAGGTGTGAAAAAAAAATTATAATTTTTAATTATAAATATTGCTTTCTTAATATGATTTTTTAAATTATTTTTTGACACCTTTTTAACACCTTAAGGTGTGAAAAAGAAATTGTAATTTTTAATTATAAATATTGCTTTTTTAATGTAATTTTTTTAAAATAATTTTGACACCTTTTTTAACATCTCAAGGTGTGAAAAAGAAGTTTAGTTTTAATTATAAATATTACTTTTTAAATTTGATTTAAAAAAAATTTTTTTGACACCTTTTTTAACACCTCAAGGTGTGAAAAAGAAATTGTAATTTTTAATTATAAATATTCTTTTCTTAATTTAATTTTTTAAATTATTATTTTTAATTATTTGTGTATTTTTTATTTAATTTTTTTATTTAATTTATTTTTTTATTATTTTTTTCTTTATTTTTAAAAATTATTTAATATTATTGATAAGTTACTGTTGCTAAGTTACAGTTGCTAGGTAACTGTTGCTTGGTACAGTTGCTAGGTAACTGTTGCTAAGTTTCAGTTGCTAGGTTACTGTTGCCAGGCTACTGTTTCCACTCTGCCCACATAATGATAATTAAATTTTTACTTTAAAAATAATTTTAAAAATTAATTAAAAAATTTTTTAAATAATAATAATAAAATAATAAATCAAATAATTAAAATTAAAATTAAATTAATTAGAATTAATAGAAAAAAATTTATAAGGAATTAATTAATTTTAAAAAAACTTTAATTAATGATAATTATTTCATGAACTTAATTTTAATATAATAATAATTATTAAAAATTTAATTTTTAAATTTAAGTTTTATCAATTATTTTTTATTATTAATTTATATTATTTATTTTTATATTATAATGCATTATAATGTTTTTGTTATTTTTAATTTTTTATATTTATTTTCTAAGAATTATTAAGTATATTTTATATAAAAATATTTTTCTTGTTGCTAGGTTACAGTTACTAGGTTATACAGTTGCTAAGTAACTGTTGTCAAGTTACAGTTGCTAGGGTTACAGTTGCTAGGGTTACAATTGCTAGGTAACTGTTGCTAGGTAACTGTTGCTAAGTTACAATTGCTAGGTAACTGTTGCTAAGTTACAATTGCTAGGTAACTGCAGTTGCTAAGTTACAGTTGCTTAGTTACAGTTGCTAAGTAACTGTTGTCAAGTTACAGTTGCTAGGGTTACAGTTGCTAGGTAACTGTTGCTAAGTTACAATTGCTAGGTAACTGTTGCTAAGTTACAATTGCTAGGTAACTGTTGCTTAGTTACAGTTGCTAAGTTACAGTTGCTAAGTTACTGTTGCTAAGATACTGTTGCCAGGTACAGTTTCCACGATACGGCGCGTTGCCCTAGTCTCGCGTATCCAGACCACACCCTCCGTGCCTACGGAGGGTGTGGTCTGGCTACGCGAGACTACGATGCCCACATAGCGCGTAATTATTAATTAATTTTTATTTTATTTTTTAACCCCGTCTCCTAAGTTAGTAAGTTAAGGAGGAACATGGCTAGAGGTACCGAGTACTCTTTCTTACCAAAGCTTAGCTCAAAAAGAGAAGTATTTGGACTTGGAGCGTGTCTCTGCCTTATAGCAATACTACTGAGACTAGGAGTTGCCCTTCATCCTTACTCTGGTCTAGCAAAAGAATAAAACAGTCAACTATTTTTATTTGTTTTATTACAGGTGCTGGTACACCTCCAATGTTTGGTGACTTTGAAGCTCAGAGGCACTGGATGGAAATAACCTACCACCTTTCCCCATCAGAATGGTAAAAATTCATAAAATAGAATGTTTTTACATTATCTCTTTATTAAGGTACTTCAATACATCGAATAATAATCTCTCATATTGGGGGCTTGACTACCCTCCACTGACTGCCTACCACAGCTGGATATGTGGAGCAATGTATGTGCCAATAATTTATTAGTACATTAGACGAATTTTGAATTTTTAACCCAGTGCTCACTCTATTAATCCTGATTGGGTATCATTGCATCATTCTCATGGATTAGAAGACTATTATCATAAGCTCTTTATGCGTTACACAGGTGAGCATCTTGTCACATGATACTCACATGATCTCTCTCTCTTGCTATAGTTTTGGTTGCTGATATTTTAATATATTTTCCGGCCATTTTTGTCTTTGTTTTTGGAGTCTATCGCTCTCTTTCTTTGGAGGACAAAGTGAGTACCATATCTTTACAATTGTCATAGTTTTTTTGCACTCTATCTCTTTTTATTATTTTAGTTAAGCACTGCATTTATAATTTTAGTCACACCCAGTCTATTAGTAATTGATCATGGGCACTTCCAATACAACTCTATTAGTCTAGGGCTGGCAGTCTGGGCTGTTCTGGCTTCTTGCACTCGCCACAACCTCCTCTCTTGTATCTTCTTCTCCCTCTCCCTCAACTATAAGCAGATGGAGCTCTATCATTCTCTACCTTTCTTCTTCTTTTTACTTGGGAAGGCTCTTCAACAAAGAGAAGCAAGGTTAGCAATGAGAAGTTGTCAAGTTAATATTAAATTCAATTTTTTTAGATATTTAACAATCATCAAGTATGGATTGTGTGTGATAGCCACTTTCCTTATATGGTGAGCCCTTTGACTGTTGATTTTTTAAGTCAGTAAAATGTATTATTTTTGGTTTATATCCTACGAATGTATATAAGTACTTATGTGGTGTAAAAAGTTTGAGCTGAATCTAATTAAAATTAAATTTTTTAAATAAATTTTTAGTGTTGCTCCGAAATTGGGCCAAAGTCCCTGTACTACAGTACAGGGTTCTTGACCAAATTTTGTCAAAAATGAAAAGAAGATAATTCTCCATTTTTATAATTTTTTTCTGATGCATATACATTTACTTATGTTGCATAGAAAGTTTGAGCTGGTTTTAATCAAAATTGGATTTTTTACGAATTTTAAAAGTTGCTCCAAAATCAGGCCAAAGTCCCTGTACTATAGTACAGGGATTTTGGCCAAATTTTGTCAAAAATGAAAAGATGAGAATTCTCCATTTTTATAATTTTTTCTGATGCATATACATGTACTTGTGTTTCGTAGAAACTTTGAACTGATTTCAATCAAAATTGAATTTTTTTATGAATTTTAAAAGTTGCTCCAAAATTGGGCCAAAGTCCCTGTACTACAGTACAGGGTTCTTAGCCAAATTTTATCAAAAATGTAAAGAAGAGAATTCTCCACTTTTATAATTTTTTTCTGATGCATATACATGTTTTTATGTTGCATAGAAAGTTTGAGCTAGTTAGGATCAAAATTGGATTTTTAAAGAATTTTTAAAGTTGCTCCAAAATCGGGCCAAAAATTGTCATGGATTTCATGAAAATGAAAGTAATGGGTTTTTTGCTTGTCATGGATTTTGTGACAATGGAACTAATGGGTTTTTACTTGTCACAGGTTTTGTGACAATGGAACTAATGGGTTTTTTGCTTGTCACGGATTTTGTGACAATGGAACTAATGGGTTTTTGCTTGTCACGGATTTTGTGACAATGGAACTAATGGGTTTTTGTGTGTACTTATGTTGCATAGAAAGTTTGAGCTGATTCCAATCAAAATTGGTTTGTTTTGCAAATTTCTAAAGTTGCTCAAAAATCAGGCCAAAGTCTCTATACTATAAAACATGTCAATTTTGGTCATTGGCCAAATTTTGTCAAAAATGTATCACTATAGTTGGCTGCCATTTTTATCAAGCATTTCATCAATTCAACAAGTCCTTCACAGATTGTTCCCATTCTCTCGGGGCTTATATGAAGTGAGTCATATACAGGCAGTATTTTTTTAATCCTTTTTTTTTGCTAGGACAAAGTAGCAAATTTTTGGTGTTCTCTCTCAGTTTTAATAAAGCTAAAGCTGCTACTGTCAAGAGGAGTTCTCTTACAACTGTGGTATGTTAACATATACATTGCATGTACAGTATGCTCTCTATATGATTAACTAATTAAGTGGCCTAAGTGATACTGATCCTTCTTTCTTTAGTTTTTGGACTACTATTCTTTCTATTGTTCCTTCTGCTATTAATCTCTTATTTTATCCAACACCATACAGGTTTTTACACTCATTGGTAAGAGTATAGAATAGATCTTTATAATAAAGTCACTTTTTTGTCTCTCTAGGTTAATTCTGCCCTTAGTTTCTTTTTATTTTCATTTCAAGTTCATGAGAAGTCAATTTTATTAGCTGTCATGTAAGTTATCTTACAAACACACACACACAAAGCCAATAGTCCATGAATTAGTGGATATATAGCATAATATACATGTACATTGTATACAGCAACTAATCAGAGCTTACTGCATAGTGTAAGGGCATCATTATGTCTCAAAAAATCTAACAAAAATCGAAAGTTAATTTTGTAGCCAATTAAAAAAATATAGCAATTACATACAGCATTCTTTATCTCTTCCTAGTCCTGTTAGTTTGCTAGCAGTTGTCCATCCTTTTGTCAGCACTTGGTTCATCCTTGTGGCCACATTCAGGTAACAGCACCACTTCAATATAATATTGCAAGTCCTTGTTATCGTTAGTATGTATCCATTACTGGTCAAGGATGGTCTGGTACTGCCCACCTGGTCTCTTTCTTTATTCTTTTTTCTTTCAAGTTACCTCTTTCTTCCCCGACTTTCCTATAAAATGCACAACCAAGACAGACGAATCAACCTTTTGGTAGGTGCTCATTAATTAAAATAACTTATGGGCATTCATTTTTAGTTTTATGTCTCGATGGGTTTGTTTTTCGCTTTGTGTATTTCCTCTCATTTTGTGACTCCACCTGCAAGATTGCCTGATTTGTTCCCCGTGCTCATATCAGGTTTTTCCTGCCTGCATTTCCTTGGTTTCCTAGTCTGGTTCAATTACATGCAGTTTATGCCGCAACAGATAGGCCACACCTACCAGAAGTACTTTAGACTCGTACATAATAAACCTCATGAAAACTAAACAAAATTTTTTTGTATTTCATAATATTTTTGTAAGAATAATTAATAATTTATTTAGTTTTTTAAAGAATAAAATCACAAGTGGAATCGTCTTCTACTGGTGTCCATCTTCTTACGCTAAAATTATAAAAAATAAAACATTTTTAAATTCACAAAAATACTTCTCTTACATTGTGCATCCACATGTACTGTCCAAACTTTGTATCGAAGGTTCCTTTCTGTAAAGTTCTGAGCTTTAAAGTGAACCTTGGACCAAGCTCCTGCAGCCCAACCCTCAAAGAATCACGAAAAATGTACCTTAAAAAAAGAAATAATATTTTGTCTTTTTTTCCTAATTTACCTGTGATGCCTGAAAAAGATGAAGTCTCTCTGATTGTGGAAAGTAACTGCACGGCGTCCCTTGAAGTTTGGGTCTTGGGGAAAGAGAGACGCAAACATACGACCGATAGTGTGACCGAGTTTCGTTGAGAACCGATTCAGTATTACCTCCGGGTAATGAGACGTGGGCGTACCGTGACCCTTTATCTCACGTCCTCTCTTGTAATTGGTCAGTTTGAAATAAGCAGTGGGTCCTTCAGGAAGATGAATCAACCACAGACCACCTAACAATCAAATGATAAAATGTCTTTTCATCCTTCTCTTTTAATTCTTACTTGGTATTTTCCTGTTCTCTTCAATTATTATAATGTCAGTATAGTCTCTCTCTATAGCCTCGGGAATGATGCTCTTTATTTCTGACCCTCTCCTCCACTTCATGTCAGAGTTTGGTATACAGTCTGCCAGTTCTCTCATCAATAGATTGCTCCTCTAACAATAAAAATATAACACAATTGCCCAATTAAAATTTTGCATCATACCAAGTGAGCTCGTGTGAACGATGTAATAAGTATTTTGGGGCTGGTTTTCCTGTCAAAGTATCCTGAAAACTCATCAGTCTTTTCATCTTGAAGTATTTCGGGATCATCTGCTAGGACTGTAGTCTCCTCTGGCTCTCTCGTACTCTCCAGTGTCTTAGGAATAGGTTTTGGAGGTGCCTAGAGTATCTGAACTTGAGCAACACCTCACGGGCTAGCCTAAACTCACATTTTCTCCAAGCTGTTCTCTTTCTTTTGCCAGTTTCTTTCTTTTCTCTCTCTTTTCCTTCAACTTAATGAGCTTCTCTCGCCTGTACATTGCCTGGCGAAGTATCTTGTTCTTTATCATGGAGGCTCTGCTGCTACCTTCTTTCTTTAACATTTCCACTGAAGCTGAAGAAGAAGAAGAAGAAGAACCTTTCATTTTCTTGGCCATCATTCCACGTGGGTGGGCGTGTCTTGGTGCGATAATATTAATATCTATGGATACAGCAACGCCTATCGTCTCCGGGGATCTTCGTATACTAAGTTGACGATTTTGTATAAATTTCCTGTGTTCCGTAAATTTTATTCAGATCCCCGTCAAATTATTTATGATGGCAGAGAAGGCACTTGAGAAGTGCAGTGAAAGTCCAAAGATTTTAGTGAAAGCTTCTGAAGAGGGGACAGTCCAGACTCCAGAAGAGTTTAGGAAATTGTGCAGCCATTACTCTAGGGGATGCTCACTCGTGGTATGAGATATTTCTAGCTGGATTGTATTTATAATTTGAATCAAAATGGGGGGAATATTATATGAATGGTCTCCAAAGGCTTTTCAGTGTGTATACATGTATTTATAATGGTAATGCCAATCCATGTCTCATCTTAAATAAACTGTGCATCTAGTCTAGATACCACTGAGAATGCAACTTTTTTAAAAGAACAAGCCACACCTCTCCACCTTTCCCCTCTTTCTTTTCTCTTTTCTTTAGTCCCCGTGCTGCAATAAAGTCTATCCTTGTCGTGTCTGCCATAACGAGAAGGAGTTGCACGAGATAGATCGGTTTGCAATCACAGAGATAGTCTGTCGGAAATGCGAAGAGAGACAAAAAGTGAGTTTAAAAGAGGATGGAAAGCAGGCTGAACACTGATTGTTATCGGATTTTAAGGGTTGTTTTGAGAGCACTTCCGATTTCACACTTAGTCATGCTTGAGTTGTCTAAGGAGATAAGTAGCGGCTGGTCTATGTAAATGGACTCCGCAGCTATTATCACTGTTTTTAGATAACACTCATTATTGTCGTGTTTGAAAGTGTTTGGAACTTGAATCCGTAGCAGCCAGAAAAGTGTACATTGTGCGGCTCGCTTTTTATCTCTTTTTTTTCTTCCCCTCTTTCCACTTAGATAGCCAAAACATGCATAAAATGTTCTTTAACCTTTTCAAGATACACTTGTTTTGTCTGTAATCTTTTTGATGACGCAGAGAAGGGTCAGTATCATTGCTCAAAGTGTGGAATATGCAGGTCTGTACATCCTTTAGTCTAAATTTTTATCGTCAGTGCTTATTTGGATAGGATTGGAGGTCGGGATAACTTCTTTCACTGTGACACATGTGGCCTGTGTCTGCAGAAGTCCCTGAAGGAAGCTCACAAGTGTGTCCAGCAAGCATCCCATTCTAACTGTCCTGTCTGTATGGAGGTAAATGCATTATACAACTAATAAACTCCAACTACTACTTGTGATTGTTTCTGTGTATTACATAATAATGTAGGATCTCCATTCCTCAAGAACTGCTGCACATGTTCCAAGATGTGGGCACCTTTTACACAAGTATAAATACCGTATACTAGGAAATTTTCAAGTAGCCAAATTTTTGCAGATTTCGCGGTTTTTTTGCTCCGTCGCAAAAATTTAAATTGTGAAATTCTGCATTTTCATTGCCACGTGGTGGAGTTTGTAAGCTATTTGCGAAAAATTTTATTTCATGAAATCTTACAAATGCAAGATTCGCTAAAATTTAGTGACGCGAAAATATCCCAGTATACGGTAATATAATACTCCCAATCCCTCTTTTCCCTCTCTAGTACTTGTTTTCAGGAAATGCTAAAGAACAAGTGAGCATTAGTTTGCAATGGTACTATGTGTGTCATGCTCCTCCTCTTACAATAGCCTATACCAGTGCCCACAGTGCCAGACCAGTATGCTTGATATGAGCAGTCAGTGGGAGAGGATGGATGAAGAGAGGCAGCAATGGGTGCTACCTCCGGAACTGCAAAGCTTCAGCGTCAAGGTACTTTCATTTGATAGTCTCCTCATTTTATTACTTTATCTCTTTTTTGCTGACTTTGTGCACAGATTCAATGTAGGGATTGTCGAAATGTAAGTTAATTAGTATCATGCTAGTGACAGGATTGCAATCCTTATTTATGATAGGAAGGTGATGCCCTGTTCCACTTCATTGGACTCAAGTGTATAGACTGTGGTTCTTATAACACTGTACGCTGTGGAAACGAGATCCTCCCACTTAATGACGTTGATGAAGTTGATCGCAATGTCCCTGATCAAATTCAAGCGGAAGAGGAAGAAGATGAATATTACGATGAAGATGATGAAGATGGTTCCGTGCTCATACATATTGAGGAGGAGGCTCTAGAGACGGATCATATCCTACAGATATTGGATCGCATTTTTCCTAATGATCCTGCTGATGATTTTTTTGAAGATCTCTTAGATCCAGATAGCAACGAAGAAGGGGAGGATGAGGAGGAAGATGATGTTGAATTTCTTACTGATGAAGTGGTTGGTGGGGCTAATCTAATCCTTGATCCTCTTTCTGGTCTTATCGATATTCTTCCTCATCACTTGAATCTTAACAATGACCCAGATCATGATGATGATGATGATGACGAAGATGAAGAAAACGCTCAATTCGTTCCACCTTGGATGAATCCGTCTTCCGTCATTTCGACAATTTTTGGTACCGGTGAATCAAACGCTCATCATTTCCTGCCATACCTGCCGCCCACTGCTACGGCCAATGATCACTTACAGGCTCCACAGATATGGGAAGTGTCTTCAGACGAAGGTGAAGCTGCTGGTGAGAGCGAGTCAAATGACGTCGTACAAGGAGAAGGAGAAGGAGGGGAGGAGGAAGCGGGTGAATGGGAGGAGGAAGCGGGTGAATGGGAGGATGAAGAGGGTCAATGGGAGACATCAAGTGAGGAGGAGACCGTCGGAGGGGATGAGGAGAACCTTGGGAAGGAGTGTCTCCTACCGGAAGAGGAGGCTACCAATCAATTGGAAGACGTAGCCCCTGCTCATTAATTAGAATAAATAGTAAATCAACCTTTAAGGAATGTTAGAATATTAAGTATTTCCATTACAATAAAGACAATGTACAGTACATATGCTAGTTGCAATAGCCATATTTCTTGACATATACATAGCACACTTTGTTGTCAATTTTAATTCCCAAAGATAATTTATTGTTATAATGAAATTATGATACAAGGAGAAGAATTATCATCAAACATCATTATTATTATACACAACATTAACTATCATTATTATTATTATTATTATAGTACAAACTACACACACATACACATGTATGATACAATAAGTTCCATAGACAGAAATGAATTAATAAATAGTCCAAAATGTAATACATTAATAAGCTCATGCTCAGAATTAAAATAATATTCAGAATACCGTGTTATATTGAGTGGGTGCAGACTCTATGAGGACAATTGAAGTTCACATACAATTATTACTCTTAAAGCTACGATGCCTTTTATTGTGAGTTAGTAGTAGATTCTGATCAGAGAATGCTCTCTTCTCCACTTGGAGTGCCTTGTGCTGATGATTGTGCACTGATCTCTCTCCATCCTCCCTTTCCTCTCTGCTGCTGGCTGGTCTGGGCACATGAGGTGGCTCTAGTCCTCTCTCATTCATCTCTGCCTCCCCTTCCTCATGATTGCAAACAGGAGACACATTTGATAATGAGCAGTGACTACTTGCTAAGGAGCTCAACGGTCTTCTCTGCCCTTTCCTTACTGGGTTGGCTTTAATTGGAGAGTGTCCATGATTCGACGAGGCCTTAATGGTAGAGTTCCAATGCTGGAGGAGAGACTTTCGTCTTGAGGTTGGAGGAGTGTGAACATTTCTCTGGGTGACCATCAAAGAGGAATTAAAACCGACGGTTTCCTCAGAAATAACCAGCGGCTCTATACCAGGAAGAAGAGGAAGGCTAGAGGAGAGGAGCTTGTTACTCGAGTGTCTTCTCTCCTTTTTCTTTCGTCTCTCTTTCTTGATAGAATGTACTGGTCTCTCTTGTCTCTCGCAGGTTGGAGAGGAGGAAGAGGAGGAGGAGGAGGGAGAAGGAGAGGAACAGGAATTTGAATCTTCAAAAATGATGGGTGATGGTACAAAGGAGTCAATGGATGCACGAGGAGAATAACCATCAGCAGAAGAAGGGACTATAGGAGGGAGGGGAGAGGTCACAAACGAGACATCAGAAAGTGATTGGGCGTCAAATTCCTCAACAAAACTCTGAGACACGAGTTCTCTGTACTTTAAAAGTGAAGAGTTTGACGAGCGTCTCTGGTAATACGGCCTCACACCTAATTTGTCTTTCATCATGTAATAATTCATGAACTATAAGGAGAGAAAGAGAGAGGATGACATACTAATAAATAATCTGTTTGTTTCTCTACCTCCATTTCGCTGATGCACAGGAATCTTTCATCACTGTATCTATAACAAGAGAGTATTAATAATAATTTAACTAATTGTATTTAATTGTGTTACCTTGTTTTAATGGCACATAGCTTGACTCCTCTGTAATCAGTAACAACACCATCATCAGTCAAGCTATAATAAAGATTATTTAATAGTAAAGTGTATAGGATACATGTATTCTCTCTCTTATCCTACACTCTCTCTCTCTCATTACCATTTAGAATAAAGTAGTGAAGTACAGTGGTATAAATCAGGGACCGTTAAACCAGTGGCCTCGACCAGTGCACTGGGCCATGGCAATTCTAAGGAGAGAATGAAAGTAAACCAAATTGAAAGTTATTATTAAAATACAATGTTGTTGATACAGATGTAGCTAATTACCTTGCTCTAGGAGTACCCTGGCTAATAGGAGGCACCCAGCAGCTATCTGTGCAGCAGTATACCTACAAGAATGCATAATGTGAATCAGTATTTGACTATTAGTATTAAATTACCTTCCAAAGTCAGGAAAGAGTACAGCACTTTCAGAGACATAAGCTGCAAGGCAGGAACTTTTCTTATCAGCGTTGACCAATAGTTCAAACATTTCCAAGTAATCAGGAACTGTAGGCTTCTATGATTAGAAAAGAGAGTACATGTAAATCATATGGTACATGTACATGCACATGTACATGTACATCGTGAGTAAGCTAAATGAAAAATGAGTACAATTATTATCTCTATCCCTCCATCTGCTCTCTCCTGAAAGCTTACACTATGCCCATCCAAAATAAATTTAGCTATGATAATAATTTACTCTATCATTGGTGCATGTTAGTAATTAGTATAAACATACTTGAATCTCTCCATGTAGTGTTGATACAATCTCACCCATCATACACACAACCTCATCATATCTGTATGTGTTATCAGTAAGCCAAGCAGCCTCTCTGATAGTAATAATAGGCACAGCTGTCCACCTATTAATAAATTAGATGAAATTATGTAACATCAACTTGACAGTTGACTCTCTTTCTTTACCTTGCTGCTAGGAGCAGAGCAGTCACTCCGAGGAGTTGGAGACGCGAACGTTTCAATTTCCTAGCAACCATGTAGCGCTGTATGAGGCTGATGGCAAGATGGAGGGTCTTGGTGGAGAAGGACTTCATCTCGGCTACTTCAACAATCCAATCAAGAAGAATGAAACTGAGTAAGTGAGAAATAATATTAATATTTTATTCCCAGGTATTTTGATTGTACTAGTCATTGTAAACACAGGTGCAGTAGAGGGGAAAGGAGAGAGACACATGATATTACTTACACCATTTCCTCATTGACATCTGGCTGAGCATCATAGATTGAAGCAGAGAGCAGACTAGGTGAGGATCTCACAATCTTTTAGTAAACAATGAAAATTAAGTACAATGTACACTGTATGCTATAATTTTATTGTACCTGTTGTACGTACTGGTAAGCATGAAACCTTGTGATTCCTCCAAACTTCCCTTTAGCATACAACTTACCCAATTCAAACTACACATAATGTACAAGACATAATATAGGCATACATGTAAATGAGAATTAGGGAGATAAAAGCTGACACATTACTGTATAAGGACTTTAATGTAATGTAACACTAATACACTATCAATTAAAAGGTAAATGGATATGTGTGTGTGTGTGTGTGTTCTGGGCTTTATTTATGGGGGACACTCTTAAGCTTTATATGCAGGAAAGTAAGACAAAGCTACATTATATTTACTTACCTGTGCATCAATACAGGTGTCTCTTGAGGTGACTATCTTTCTCAATTGTCTAACAGATTGCACCTCATCCTATTGTATAGATGATAATGAGTGTTTATCATAACAAGTTAAGTCATTCATGCTCTGAGTACCTGAAAGCACTGCTCTGTTTTCCAGTTCTCAAAGCTGCTGTAAGGACAGCCATGTAATGAGCCTTGCTTGAACCACTGGTATGCTTGTCTTCTCTCTTCAACTTCATGATTCTATGCAGATATATAATGGGTGCACATGCTGTCAATACAGGTAGAGAAAGGTCAATTACCTCATAGTGACTCATAGCTTTGCCAACCACATAAAAAAGACTGGGTATCAGTTCCTGGTAAAAAAGATAAACAAGTTATGAGACATCAGGTGCATGTGTATGGCAGGCATGGGAAATCATGGTCATGAATATTATTATTGATGACAGTTATAATCATTGAGATCTTGCTTAACAAAATTGTTTATCTAAGGTGAATCCCAAGAGCTGCCCCCATAGGGGAACAAGAAACTGCCATCTGCACCCAATGCCCTCATGAAGCCATTGGAACTATAAGCACCATCCATTCACAGTCTCTAACTGATTATTTGCAGTTCAAAAAACTTGCCATGACAACCAATAAACAAAATATTGTTTTGCACTCGTTCACACTAGGTGATTATTGACAACCTATATTTAACAGCTTTTGACATCTGCCACACATAGCCACATAGAGCAAGAGATACACATTTTAGGTCAAAGAAGCTATAAATGTGACGTTGTGTTATAGTGTAAAGATGTAAGATCATCATAGCCACATAGTGTATTCATGAACAATTATATAATCTGTTAGTAACTTGACCACACTATCTAGGCATTCTTTTCTCTCTCTCTCTCTCCTATTTCTCTTTCTTTCTCTTTTTACCTTATTAGGAGAGATGCAGTGGTTTTTCATATTATGACAAACGCATGCTTTACAGCAGACACAGGTTGTAGCAAAAGGAGGTCGTATAAAGACCCAAGAGAATGGTTGCCTGTGAGTTACGAGTGATTCGGCTCTCTTTAGATAGTTTGATGCCTTTTGTCCATTAAAAGCATTGATTGTTCCTTTGCCAGGGCCATCAGGGACTAAACGAGATAATGTATTAGTATAATTTCATCTCGCCCCTTCTCCCTCTCTCCTCTCTTACCTCCTTGGCTGTAAAGGTAAGCAACAGCTAGTTTGATGAGTGCTTCAATGTTGCCATGCCTAGCAGCTCTAAAAATGTAAAAAGTAAGAGAAAGTGGTTTGTGACTTTGAGGTTAGGCAATACCACAACTTCATTGAACATGCATGCAAACATGTAGGCAAGGCACTACCTTTCAATTATAGACAAGTTCCTGTAAGAAGGCCATGTAGTTGACTCAAGACAGGCAGAGGCCCAGAGCGTGTGAGAGTATCTACTGTCTTCAACCAGATCACAGAGCCTAGCAGATACCTACATGTAAACAAAAAACATGCTCTACACAAAATAGATAGTGCTATGCTGTATGTAAGTGGCTTGAAGAGAGATAGCTATTAGAAGGCATGTGAATAATTCAAAGGGTGAGAGAGCGTCGTGCGAGAGAAAGAAGGCGTAGCTGGACATGTGGAGGCCTCAAGCCCTCTTGATTATTGCCAATCAATATGTAACAAGCTACAACACACAATGATTACTCTACCCCTTGCTCACCAGTCTTGTGTTGTACAGGTCAAGGAGAGGTAGGTAGCTAAGTATGTGAGCAAGGACCTCGTCCGGCAGGTCCATGAATGATGTAACGGCGTGACAAGACATTTCGTCCATTTAGGAGTCACTTCTATATTGATCACTGATTTTAACTGCTTATTTCTACAGGAAAAGTCCTTTTCTTGCCTTTCTTCTCTCTTTTCTTGTTGTAGTATCTTTCAAAAAACCTTTCCAATCAAGTTCTCGTTGGAATGCGTGATCCTGATTGCTCACGCGGCGCCCGCCATAACATTTAAAATTTTTTATTTATTTTTATTCAATTTACCGACGATCTGCGCATGCGCAGTAGCACAGTTGGCGCGATTAATTTTCAGAAAGGTTAGTTTGCGCATGCGCAGTTTGCCTAGCCACCTCCCAAAATGGCCGAGGCTAGGAATGGTGATGAGGGAGAAGCTGGAGGAGAGTCCACCAATGGTAAGTTGTGTTTTACAATGAAACCTTGTGGTTGATTTTGTCTGAAATTTAGGTGCCATAAGTTTCAGAGCCGTGTGGAAAAAGGAAGTGTACAATATTGATTTTTCAGAAAATAAAACAATTGGAGCACTCAAGACACACTTGCACTCGTTAACAGGTATTGAGGCACTTTATGAACCTAGTTATTGACTGTATCTACTGTAGGTATACCTCCAGGAATGATGAAACTCATGTACAAAGGTGAATATGGCTGATCATTAAAATTAATCCTTTATAATACCTGAGGGTTAAAAAATAACCTACTAATAATGATACGACCTAATGCACAAGTAAAATAACTGTTATGTATATATAGGTAATTTAAAAGATGTCTCAACTCTAAAAGAAGCTAAGATAGTCCCGGGGATAAAGATAATGGTAATTGGGTCTACCATTACTGACGTAATAGCAGTTAGCCCTCCTGACCCTGCAGAGCTAAAACAAAGTGCTTCGGAAGAAACAGGTATGGTGTAGTGTCATTTTGCTTTTCTTGATCCGTTATCTTCATTAGACTCTGTAAAGGAATCACTCTCAGAGCAAACTCAACACAAAAAGATTCTTGATAAAGGCAAGCCTGACGATGTATACCCAGGTATCAAGCACAGCAACGATCCACTCCCTCCTTCCCCTATATCTGGACTTTGCAACAAATACGGTGCCAAAGTTAGACTACATTTTAAACTTGAGCTGGAGCAGCTTTGGATTGGAACAAAAGGTATTTGATGGATAGCCATGGGGCCGGTTCCTGTTTTTTTATTGCACATCGATGTGTTCTTGACACTATTTGGGACAAATTATTGAATATTGCAAAGATGACTTACTTGATTGCAGTATGTCATTCTTAATTTTTGTGGCATTTGTGGACTTTAATTCCCTTTCAAAATAAATATCCACCAAATGTGTGTTTGTATAATAATTATTTACTGTTCATCCTCACTCTTGTTATAGAGAGGACTGATAAAGTACCACTTGGATCCATTAGAAAAGTAATATCTGAACCAATCAAAGGACAAGAGGAATATCATATAATGGTAAGCAGTAGGCCCTGATTAGTCTCCCCAATTAGTTATTATATAACTGAGCTAAATGCCTGGTATGCTATACATTATATTGTGTATTGTATTAATCCATCCCATTTCTATGGTGCTAGTTTCAGTAGCACCATTAGTTGCTAATTGGGCTATACTATTTTAATCAATTTGTGGTATAATAATGATGTACATGCACATACAATAGGCATTACAATTAGGCCCAACAGAGAACTCTAGGTACTGGCTGTATTGGGTGCCAGCTCAATTTGTAGAAGCTATCAAAGACGTTATATTAGGAAAATGGCAGTATTTCTGATTTAAAAATTGTATATTATTATTATTATTATTATCAAAAAGTATAACTCCTCCCAGATCTTTATATTATTATTTATTAACTTTCAATGAAAATAATGATTATTATTATTATTATACAAACAATACAAATTAATAGACGACATTCAGTTATAATAATAATAACAGTAAAGGCTATCATAATAATAATAATGATTACAATTTCCAAGTGATTGATCAATTATGTATTCCCGAGGGTTTGAAAATGATAACATGTGAAAAAAAACCGACAAATTAAAATGAACTAGATAATAGGAGAAGTTCCTTAAAATATATGTAACAGACGTGACTCCTCCCCTTTACAACACGTCCCAGACCCCTCACAGATAACACGACTAGTACTCGTCTCCCAGTAACTGTCGGGCATTATACACCGAAGGACACAAGGGACCTCGGGACACTTTGAGAACTGATAGAGGTACCCTCTCGCCTGTGAGAGAACGATATCAACTGGCATCATGTTTGCAAGTCCGTTAAAATACACAGTTAGTTCGTTGAGTGTCATGTCCTCGTCAAGTGCTTTTTGACCATATATGGCCATGATAGCAATGCATAGAAAGAGGTGGAAGGAGTTGGTACTGTAGTTTGTCCAACAGGCCTCCCAGAGGAGGAGGGTGTCCTCCATTTTGAACTCTCTCTTGAAGCTTATCAGTAGCCATCTGTGAGCAAAGAGGAGTGAGAGGCCTTCCTCAATGTCTGAGAGATAAAAGAAGAACCAAGGAAGGAGGAGAGAGAGAAGGCTACTGAGCAGAACCTAAAAAGAAGATAAATTGACACATTGCAACTATCACTCAGATCTGGGGTCAATTACAATCATACATGTACGGTTGTACATGTACACGTACTTGTAATTAGAGGCTCAATTATAATTACAAATTACATAAAGTAATTGTAATTGAGGCTTAACAGAATGTTTTTATTAAAATTGTGTCATCAAAGCGTAGTAATACTGAATCAATACAGATGCAAAGAATTCTCCATTTTTATATTTTTTCCTGATGCATATACATGTTTTTTTGATGTTGTATACTTAGTTTGAGTTGATTCTGATCAATTTGGATTTATTATGAAATTTTAAAGCTGCTCATAAATCTACTTATGCTATTCAACATAGTACACACATAGTACAACCATAGATATTAGAGACTATGTATAGACTACATAGTACTTCAACAAAGCATAATTGTAATCCTAATTGAGTATAATATCACAACTATACAATGTATGCATCGTGTAAAGAATTCGATTGGATAAGCTGTGATAATCTCTTCTCACCAGTTGTCTATGGAGTGTCACCCTTTTGCCAGCTTTTGTAAAAAATGGCGTCCTCTCTACCAGCCGAGTAAAACAGAAGAATGACTCGGCATCATTATCGAGACTCATCAAAATTGGAGCTAATATATCAGTCATGCCTACAAGTAGATAAAAATGGTAATACCCTATTTCTCTGTTTCCTTTTTACCTTGACAGTATGTTATATCTTTACGATATTCAAGCAAATAGTTTAGAATAATTTGCCTATACAAGATAAAAAAAGAGGAAAGTATACTTTGTAAAAAAAACAAAAAGCAAACCAGCTTCTTGTATATATTACCTAAGTCTGTCAAGATTAGGATTATCTTCTCCTTTATAAAAAGGATGTGAACGGTCCGTTCTTCTAATATCATTGTCAACCTGTTGCAACATCTGGGTCAGTTTGTTATTTGTGGGCGTGGCTCCGTTGCTATGTGACAACAAAGACTGATTAGACTTTCTATAGAAAAGCAATTTAATAGAGTAAGTGGGCGGATAAGATAAACAAAGAGGTTTACCTTTTCTCATTGAGTTGCTTGTATGTTGTCTGTCTCTCTTCATACTTCTCCCTCCTCACTTTCTCTGAGCTATCGAAATCAACCACACCCAACAGATAAAGCCAGACTTCTTTACGCAATGAGGTCTCCACCCCACGAAAGAATACGGTCTGGGATAAAGATATGAAATTAAAATTGTCACAAAACTGATAATCTTTACTTGTAAGACTAATTTTTTATCCAGCACACGTCCGGCGGGGTCCTTCAACTGACCCCACATGGTCTCAGTCAGTACCCCACTCACCAGTCCTTCCTCTATGTGTAGTTCGGAGAGAGTGAGTCTTGGCCTAATGATTGTAAAGGTGTACTGGTTCGCTTCGCTGTTGTGCACATAAGTGAAGTACCGCCACGAGCGAAACTTTTTTATCAAGTCGTAGAGCCCGTTGTGTTTAAACGAAAAAATGAAATACTTTCTCTCCTGAGAGTATATGATGACTTCCCCGCCTGAGATACCGGCAGTAGGAGACTCGTAACGATAGAGTATCCTTATCGACTCCATTCTACCTAAATCAAGTGACAAGCTTTCATGCTCTCTCTCAGTTCTATCTCTACTACAAGCTCCTCCCCTAGTGGCTCCAGTCTCTAATTGATTAGGTTTTGAATAGGCTTCTTGAGAAGGATCAGAATCTCCTGTCTGTACTCTGGAGTGGTTTGTCATGCTATTATTGGGAGTCCAATTCAATATGAGAGTCTGTCCAAAGTCAGCTCCACGAGTACATATATACATATATCCTTCAATTTCCTCCTCCTCCTCCTCCTCCTCTCCATGCATAGTGGTCGTTACAGAGGACGTGAGAGAATTGGGTGTCGTTTCAATCTCTTTGAGTTTAAACGATTGAGGATCGTGTTCGCTGCTACTTGTGTACGTGAGGCTAGCGTGAGGGCTGGGCGTTGACGCCCTGGCTATCCTACGACAGACGTTATTCTTGCAAAAGATGACATCGTCCTCCAAACCATCATAAACCTCGGGGGAGGGTGAGAAAGGATGGTGGTATATGGACCAGGAACCTGTTATTCCACCCACTTCCTCAGACACAGAGCCAACCGGTAGAGAGGGAGGGGGTGGCATGGTGTGCACTGAACGCATTGAGTGCGTGTAGCGATCGCTGTTAGTGAAGCTACTTCCATCAGTGCTGCTGTTGGTGCTACTCGTGTTTGTCCGTCTCCTCCTCACTGGACCGAATGTCACGACGTCAGATATGGTGCTCAACGTCCGAGAGAAGAAAGGTTTCATGTCCTTTTTAAATTTTAAATAAAAGACTAAGGGAGAGAGAGAATAGAGATGGCTGGCCTGCTGTTCTAAAATTTTTTGAGCTTGCACCTGATTAGCCCCGCCCCAATATACAAAATAATTTTCCGTATATTCTCAATGGACTCCCTCTCCGTGCATTTCCGTATAACCTTGGACACTATTCAGGGCCGGTCGGTGGTATTCTAAAAAATTTGCCGTCACTGCCAGTCTCCTTTTCTTTCTTCCTCCTAGCTCTCTACAAGCAGCAGAAATCCAGTAAAAGGATGCCTCGTTTTAAGCGGAAGGGCTCTGGTGTCTCTAGGATCGAGCCACTCTCCCACGACCATTTTGCCTTCAGGAAGGTAAGTGAGAAATTCCGCTAGAAATCATTCTATAATCATGAAATGCAACTCTGCACTGCACCGAGACTCTGAATCCCTATTAAACAAATATTTTTGAGCCTCTAAAGCAATGAATTGTATACAACAGAAAGTGTGAACCAGTGATTATAGTAATTAAGCAACAGCAATCAAAGCCTGTAGCAATGTGGCAGACAATGTTAGAAGAGGGTTACGTGTGTGTAGCCCATTTCCTCCAGCTGTCACTAAATCAATACACGAGCCTGTTTGTGGAGCAATGCATTTTTTAGCAAACAATAGCAATTTTAAAATTACGTATGGTGCACCTGCTCTGCTTTTAAAGTCCTGGGATTGTTGGATTGAGTGTAAGAGAGTTCAAGTTACGCTGACCTTAGTGTTTTGCCTTGGCATCAGTTGTGTATTGTGTAACTTGTATTCTCAAAGGGACTTAACAACTGATACACACACACAGTGATCACCTGCTTATTGGACACCACACACACACATACGCATACTGGAGATGCACATTAGTGTTACTAATAATCATTGGTATGTTCACAGTTTGATGCAATTATAGCATATTTGTGAGTAATTAATATTATTTGTGGTTTTTCTCTCTCCCTCACCTTGTCCTGATCCATTTCCTCATATTTCTACTGTTAGAGTGTATTCCATGGCTTTCCTATGTCACCGTCTGCCATTAACTTTGATGATGAAAGTCAACTGCTAGCCATTGGGACTGAAACCGGAGAACTGAGAATGTAAACAAAAATTGAAATTGCTTCTCTCTCTCTCTCTTTCTCTTTTTGCCTTAATAATGCAGCATGGAGTGTCAAAAAACATAATGATGTTTATCTTTTCCTTTTCTCTCTTATTCTTTGTCTCTCTTATTTTTGATTGCCTACAGCTATGGTCAACCAGGTGTGGAATTTGCTGGTCGCACCAGTTCAGAGAAGACCATAACCAAAATATTCTCCTTTGGCTCACTGGTAAGTAATACATGTACAATAGTCCTTAGAGCTAGAATTATAAAGTACATAATATTTTAAGTTAATAATGAAGCACATTATTATTATTATTATTATTATACTCATTTGCTATTGATATCATTATTGTTTTTATTATAGTAGTTCATAATAATACAGATGTGTCACATTAATAATAATTGATATTTTACGATTGCATGTTTTATGATTAGATAGGGAGTAGTTATTACTCTTTGTAGATGATGGTGTGGGTGTAATGGCATGTTGAGATATGTGTATGTGTACAATGTAGATATGTCCTTTGCTTTTACAGCATATGTGTGGGTGTTGTAGCTGATAATATCTCATTTATCTTTCCTCTTATCTCTCTCTTTCTCTCTCTCTCTCTCTAGTATCAATATCTGACAGTTCAGGATGACAACTCTCTCCTTTTGTGGCAGCTGGAAGGGGAAAGTGGTCTACCAGCACTGAAGATTGCAAATGAATTTGTCATGGAAAGAGACGAGTAAATATGACATAATATAGTCTCATGGTTTTAAAATTATTTTTAAAATATTTTTTAGAGGAAAGACCATAACGTCTGCTTGTCTGTCTAAGTTAGCCGGACACTTTTACATTGGAACGGAGAGTGGTAATGTGTATGTTCTTGATGTAAGGCTCTTCATGGTCAAGGATGATTCCATCAATTGGGCCAATGCAACAGCACTGTAACTATATAAATATAATTAACATCAGTTTATATGTTTCATTATAGCTATTTATTATTGTTAGAATTTCCCTTACAGAATAATGCCCCACTGTGTGTATGTGTGTGTAGCCTACAACATTTATATGGTATTACTCTGATCTCATTATTCTGCTATGGAGTTTGTGTAGTGAAATTCCTTGAGTGATTCAATTGTGAATATGTGGGGTCGTATGCCAAATTCTTTATGCTTGTATTTTCTAGATATTTTCTATTACTAAGTTTGTCATGAATAACCTCACAAACTACGTGTAAATGTATATCTTTATTTTCCATCTTTCTCCATTTTTCTCTTCTCTTTTTTTGCAGTATTCAAAAGTCCACTCAGACTCACCCTGGATCAGTTACGTCCATTGAGCTCTCCCCAGCGAACCACAACAAGCTGTTGATTGGATATGAGAAAGGAATCATCGTCCTCTGGGATGTCACCCAACCTCTACCCGAGAGAAACTTTCCTACTACAATGGAGGAGATAAAACAAGTAAGATTGAGAGAGAGAGAGAGAGAGAGAGAGAGAGAGAGAGAGAGAGAGAGAGAATGAAAGAGGAACAGTGTTTATGTCCTTTCTTTCTGCCTCATATTAATAGCCATTAACATCATTGTCGTGGCAAAGAGAAGGGAAGAAGTTCATGTCTGCTCATAAAGACTCCAGTCTTTATTATTGGAATATTAACTCATCCACCCCAGAAGAAGGACCCACCAAACAATATGGTATAAAGCAATGCATACAGTATCTTTTTATTGGCTTTAAAATGATGTCTGCAAATATTAATTTAGACTGATTCTGATGTTAGTTATGACCATCTCTAATAATTACATGTATACGTGTATGTACATGTATCTTATTCTTTTCTCTTTCTCTTTTCTTAAAGGTGAAGTATGTGAGCCTATTGATCGCATTAAGTGGCTTAATTCGACTAGCAATCCTCTTGACATATTCTCTGGTGGCTTGCCCTCTGAGGATAAAGATGAGCACAATATAGTCACGGTCATTCAAGGAACGGAGCACGTTGCTTTAGACTTCTCTTCAAGAGTCATTGATTTTGTCACAATCACAGGTCAGTCAAATAGCCTTTGATTTAGTATCTTGTATGTTTTAGAGTTTTTTTTATAAATCATGTGAATTCTTGTATATTTATTTATACATAGATCCTGATACTAAGAGAGGGAAGGCATTGATTGTTCTTTGTCAACAGGAATTGCTAGCTTTTGATCTAGAGGCACCAAAGTACATAAATAACAAATCAGCCTTTATCTCATGTGAATTTCCTCTTTTTACTTCAGATGTCCTATGATTAAAAAACCATACTTGCACAGTATCCATTCTTCTCCTGTAACCTGTCTTAAAGCATTTGACAATTGTCCCAAAGACATTTTGAGTGTATTTGAAGCAGCTTCTGAGGCCAATGCTAATTCTTCTACCAACAATACTTATATCAGCGCAATGGTGAGCTTTAACTCCCTTTCTCTTGAATTCCATTGTCTCTTATGTGTCAGCATTCATCACATACCCATAGTATAGTAATTAGTTTTGGCTATGTATAGTTACTACAGAATGCATTGGGAGATAGTCTTTCCGTAATAATTTGGCAATTAATTGTTTCATTATTGATGTTGACAGTCACTAAGAAGGAGGAGAGCATTCTACGTATAGGCTTGGTACTATGCTACAACACGTATCACTGACTATCAACTATTCCATTTAATTTGCAATAAATTTATTTTGCAGGTCTACTCTACTGCTTCATGTGCATTCACTATACCATAGTTGTGGTTAGCTTATTCCTAGCTTCCTTTCATATGTTTGGGTGCTTGTATTATTAATTGGATATTGCAAGTGTAGTTTGTACATGTACATATACAGTGCGTGTTCTGATTGAGTGAGTGAAAAATGTGTGTAGAGTAGTCACTGTTCTATCTGTTGGCATTAATTAGAATAATACACTATAATTATTTATTATTATATTTTATATTGTAGGCGTGGCCAGTCAATGGAGGGTTTGTACGCGTGTCTGATCCGCCTACGCTAGACCTACTGGTTACTGGGTAAGTGGATATGATAATATCTTTATTCATATCACTGAATGTACTCTTAATATGTTAGTGTTATCAATCGCATGCTTGATATCCTGTTTGGCAGTTGACAAATTTATTGACTGTGTCGATCACACTCTTCATATGTACATGTACATGTACTATATCTTATATGTACATGTATATGTGTGTGTGTGTGTGTGTGTGTCTGTAAATGGTGCATGTCTGTCACTTTTTCATGTCAGTCTGTCTGTCTTGTTGTTAATTGCTTGTTGTTCCTTTGTGAGTTGTTGTCTTTTGTTTAGTTGTACACTTCTATACATGTACATTGTACATTATTAATGGGACAGCTAGTTTCTCTGTAACTGGTCCTTTACTGTGGCATTTTAATTGCATTGTTATTGTATTAGTCAACACAGTTCAACTTTATTTGCACACAGTAATTATATTGTATTACATATGTGTACAGTGTCTAGATGTATAATATTCCCTGATTTTTAATTTGGGATTGTTATGATGTTGTAACGATATCTGCCAAATTGCCTTTGTTCTACTTTGTTGTTCCTCCTATTCCTTATACATTGTATATGTTGTACCACATGTATATAATAATCATACGGTATATGATATAATTATATTAAATTGTTACTCCTCCTATTCCCTCCTTTATCTCAGTCATGCAAGTGGTTCTATCAAGTTTTGGAACACGACGAGTTCTGCCATGGATCTCATCTATGAACTCAAGACCTCCTCCATCTTTCAGAACTCTGATGGTGAGGAATTTGACGAGGCTGCCTTCTCTGAGTTCCAGTGGCCTCCGTATCGAAAGGTTTCATCGTACGATCCTTACGACGACGATACTCGACTTTCCATCCGATTTATCGACTTTTGTCCGTATTCTCTCAAACTTTGCATCGGAGGAGAAGGAGGCCAGGCACTCACTTTTGCTTTCAATCCCGAGCCAGCTGAAGTCAGAGTTGAGGTGTGTAACATTACAATATCCTTTTATTGAAGTGTAAATTAATATATCACAGCTTGAGTGTACACATTCACGTATATGATACTCTCCTTTTCTTTCATTCCCTTTATTCATCACTGAATGATGATGCTACTAATAATTACCCATTCCTCTCCCTTGTAGCACATTGTTGCTGATATATTTATCGAGGAAGTGAGGACTAGAGGTAGAGGAGGTGGGCTCAGGAACAATGCTCCTCTTGAGTGTAAAAGTGATTTCATACAACTACCTGCCGGTTTCCAACCCTCACTATGTCTCCAGTGTATGCCAGCCATGCCTGTTACTGCATTAGCTTTCAGGCCCAGCTATGGACTGTAAGTTATAATGTAGTCTGTGTTGATATACATCAGACTGCATTGGAGTCAGGGTTTCCCACAAAGCATGCTACACGTAAGTGTGGTAATAAGCATGCTTCATGAGCTGATTACAGCTAATATATGACCATTTGGAGCAACTTTAAAAATTCATAAAAAATCCAAATTTGATCAGAATCAGCTCAAACTTTCTACACAACATCAGAACATGTACATGTATACATGTATGTATCAGAAAAATGCACGATAGCACAGGGTCTTAGGCATAATTTTTGAGCAACTTGAGTCCACTGGCAAGAAGCTGCTGACCACTATGCCAAAATCCTGTGGGAAACCCTAATTGGAGTTAAGCACAAACACATTTTATTTTAGCATTATTATAATTAGTTTATTTTATAGGCGATTTTCGTTTATTTTTTATTTTAAAAGTTATTACTTTCTTTTGTGTGTTTTTATTTGTTATGTTTGCATTGTTACGCACGTAATCTTACATTTCCCCATCAAATATAATCCAACCACTTTCATTAATTCATCTTTTTTCTTCTCTCTTTCAGTGTTGCCGTCGCTAATAACAAAGGATTTGTTGTCGCTAATTTCTTTACAAAGTGTATCGTCCTGGTTCATCCAACAGTCCTTTCTGACGGGGTTGAGGCGAGGAACATCAGTCGAGTTCAGTCCATGAGACGTTCTCTTCGTAGCTCCCTCCGCCGTCGCTCAAGCACTGCCATAGCCGAGGAAAGACGCAAGATTGTAGCCTCTTTTAATTTGGAGTCCGGCATCGAGGAGAAGAGACCAAGCTCGGCCAGGTCCCCACTGAAGGACAGGCGGACCCAGTCGGTTGATGGACAGATATTCTTAGACTCTGGTGGCCCTGTGGTTCAAGTAGCAATACCTCCTGAGCAGAGAGGGGTCGTCTGTCATCTATTGTTTTCTGAGACTCATATCTCAGGTAATATCAAATTAACATGTACATGTACATAAATGCAAATATCACCTACATGATTGCATTTTTAATGATATTAATTTTGCACATTATGCTTTCAGGCGGTGGCCCTCATGTAAGTGTCATAGCGTCTACAATGGGTTCTTCACTCATTCGATACACCATTGAAGTGCCGACAAAAGACATGAAATACACTGGACCCAATAGAGCATTTCCTGCAGGTAACAGGATGACGTGTATGAGTATATATCATGTTGTATTAGAGCTGGGCGATAGTGATAAAATCACTATCACGGTATTTGCCTCGATTACTATCCCGATAGTGAAACTATCCCGATAGTGAAACTATCACGATATAATAGCTTTTATGTGTTTAGTTTATTAATTTTAAATTAAAATGATACAACTCAGCAATGCAATAAATGTAGCATATTATTATGTACGTATTATTGATTGATGTGTTGTTTAACTAGTAAGCATAATCGTTGTTCATTTACAACATGCCCAAGCTCTACCAAATATGACTCTTAAATTGCTACACCATTGCCATGACTATAACACTTAATGGCTAAAAATGTGGTTATAGCACAGAGCATGCCTAGACTGGCTGGCTAGATCCACTATCACGATAGCTTAAATACTACTATCACATCACGATAGCTTCTATACTATCGCGATAGTGAATATATTTGAAACTATCGCCCAGCTCTATGTTGTATGTTTCAATAATGAGGAATTGTATGAGATGCATATGTAAACCAGTAAAGCTACATTCACTTTAGTCTCTTTGTTCGTATACAACATGTACTTTTAGTTTTTATCTCTCACTTTAGGCAAGGATTATGGTCTGGTGCATGCTGCTCCCATAGTTGGTCTGTTTGTTCTTGATCATGACATGCAACCGGTTCCTTCTCCGTCTGAAATTGAAGCAAAGGCTGCACCAAGTAAGCCTTGCTTATATTGCCTGACTCTTTTAATTAATTACTACGTTTTAAATTATTATTAGGCCCCAACATGGAGCCACCGCACTATCTCGTAATAGTAACACAAGAGCAAATAAAAGTAAGAGAAAAGGGAAGATATTATGTTGTAGAGCCACTTGTTATAATATACTTGTTTTATGACATGCTTCTGAACATTGTAGATCATATCGCTGCCTAACATGAGGTCAAAACGCAAAGAGAAAGTGAACAATTTAATTCATGAGAGAATAAGCAAGGCTTGGATGATTAAAGCTAAAGTAGCTGGTAAGGAAAAAAATAGAAATAAAATTATGAAGTACTGTACGACGTAAAATTTCACTTTTTTATTTGTAGCTGCTCCAATTGGTGCCAGCAGAGATTGGAACAATGCACTGGTTGTCATGACAACCATAGGACACATTCTTGTGTATTCTCTCCCTGACATTAAAATAATGTACCACAAGGAACTCTATGTGTTGCCTTCTGATCAAAAGTGAGGACACAAAAATATTGAGTGTTTTATTCTTTTTAATGTGTAGAGCAATGCAGAGCTTGATAGTTTCTTCAAATGCTGAATCGTTTCATTTGAGATCATTCTCAGAGTTAGAGAGACAACTCCTCTGCTCTTATAACTTGTAAGGAATGTTTGTGTGACTAATTTTTACACACTCTCTCTCTCCCCCTCTCTCTCTCACCTCTTACAGTTCATACCATACAAGTCTTCAGCCTAACTTACACTCATTTGAAGGTGCTACTGGTCAAGCTACACAACGTCCTCAATCACGACAACAAAAGGTAGAGAAGAGAGAGAGAGAGATGGGGGGAAAGAGATTCATTGTACATGTACAGTACATTTGCATACATTTGTATTGCATTCTTAGCTAATGCATTTTTATTATTTTTGTTGTATTTATCTTAGCCTCCTGAGCTATCATCAGCTCCAGGTCGTACCAGTTCCTCCACTAACAGTACTCCGGCACGAGAGACGTCAACCAGTAAACCAAACTCAATGAGATTCAGAAGGTACTGTATTGACTATTGAGGAACGTGTGAAAAGCGTGACTGTATCTATTAATACTTGTTTATCACTAAATGAAGCATTTTATGATAAATTTATCATTTTTATTTTAATAGTTCAGCACAAAGTGAAACGTCATTAAATACTGGTACATCGGTTAGGAGTAGGTCACTTTCACCAGGTAAGCGTACAGAATGTACTGCATGTTAAATGTAACGTGTACATGTGCAGGTGCTAGTATGGAATTGGCTAAGAAGAAGTCAGCTGACCAGCCAATAGCTAACGGGATAGACAATGAACTAGAGCCCCACCCTCCTGTCATACCTGAAGTGACTCCTGTAGCAAAGGACGTCATGGCCAGTGCAGCTGCCTTTACTCAAATATATGACAGGTGAGTATAAGGGACTGTTAGGAGAGGACTCATTTCTCCTTTTCTTTTATTGTAGTAAGCATCAGGGATCCTCTTCGAGCTCCTCTAGTGATTCTGAGTCTGAGAGTGAAAGCGATGATGACGATGACGATGATGATGTAGATGAGATGGTTGGAGGAGGAGGTGGAACGTTTTTTAATCCTTTACTAATGGACGATGTATGTTAACTTGCACACTCAAACCCTCTTTAATTCTGGCTTTCTCTCTCTCTCTCTCTCTCTCTCTCAGGAGAATGAAGGAGGTGCTTCACAGGAGTTAGATACCATAATAGCTTCATCTCTCCAGCAGTTAGAGAGTGCCAGGTCATTCTACGAGAGAATGCAAAAGCAAGCAAGAGGCTCTGAAACTTGAGATTTCAGCCGTTTTTATGATCAGACATTTAATCTAAATTTTAAATCACCGCTCTCTGCTTTTCATATTGATCCTTGACAGTTTAGTTGATTATTATTATTATTATTATTATTATTATTATTAATTGTTGTTTTTGTTTTTGTTGTTGTTGTGGTTATATCATATATAATTATTATTATTAATATAGTGTAATTTTTAAGTAATAATATTCACAATAGTAATTAATAATTTGCAGTAGAAAGTAGAAAGCCCATCCCATTTTAATATTTTAACAACTAACAAAATATTGGGCGGTTTAATTAATGGCAGAAGGTCAAGAAACTCAAGAAAAGAAGTCTTCAGTAGTTGATGTCAGTGGATTTATTGATAGTCCGTTAGGTGTACACAATCTACAGTCGGCAGTACCAACAATCACTTGTCAAGATGAATGCCTAATGGGAATAGATGAAGCTGGCAGAGGACCAGTGCTAGGTATACTATTAGTAGTATTATTATCAAGCAATGCTTTTATTTGCACAGGCCCAATGGTGTATGGAATCAGTTACTGTCCAATAACAAAGACTAAGGATCTGGAGAAGTTAAAATTTGCTGGTTTGCAGAAGGAACCACTTTTATTAATTGTATTTATTTATTGCAGACTCTAAAGTTCTTTCTGTATCACAGCGTGAGGACCTCTATCATACAATAACTGAATGCAACGAATGGTTGGGCTGGAAGGCATGCATTCTCTCGCCAAATTATCTCTCTAATTGCATGCTAAGGAGGTGTGCCATTTTGTATCTAATTTAACCCTCACACCCTAAACTTACCATTAATTTTTCACTTTTAGGAGTAAATATAATTTAAATTCAATCTCGCATGATACTGCTATTGATTTAATTAGGAAGGTTCTTTCTGATGGCGTCAAACTCACTGAAGTACGTATATGTAATTGCAACTACAATATTTAAAATATTTAATGCTAAAATATGGCTAGGAGAAAATTTTCCATTTTTATGATTTTTTTCCTGTTACTCAAAAGTTCAGCCAAAGTTATGGTACAGGGATTTTGGCCAAATTTCACAAAAAATGAAAAGTTGAGAATTCTCCTTTTTATAATTTTTTGTGATGCATATACATGTTCTTATGCTGCATAAAAAGTTTGAGCTGATTCCAATTAATTCTGGATTTTTTATGAATTTTTAAAGTTTGCTCAAAAATTGGGCCAAAGTCCCTGTACTATAGTACAGGGATTTTGGTCAAATTTCACAAAAAATAAAAATTTGAGAATTCTCCTTTTATATAATTTTTTGTGATGCATATAAATGTTTTTATGCTGCGTAAAAAGTTTGAGCTGGTTCCGATCAATTCTGGATTTTTAATGAATTTTTAAAGTTACTCAAGAATCGGGCCAAAGCCCCTGTACTATTATAGTACAGGGATTTTGGCCAAATTTCGCCAAAAATGGCAAGGTGAGAATTTTTCATTTAAAATATTTTTCTGATGCATATACATGTACTTATGTTGTGTTGAAATTTTGAGATGATTCCAATCAAGTTTGAATTTTTTACAAATTTTTAAAGTCGCTCCAAAGTCCCTGTAAAAAATAGATTGGTCCAATTTGATCTGAATTGGCTAGGAGAGAATTCTCCATTTTACAATTTTTTCTGATACAAATACATGTTTTTTTATACATGCACTTATGTTGTGTAGTAAGTTTGAGTTGATTCCAATCAAAATTGGAATTTTTATGAATTTTTAAAATTGGACCAAAGTTGACCAATAGCACATACTGTACATTATAATCATAATAATCAAATTCAAAATAATTATACTAAGTTATCATTACAGGTATATGTAGATACAGTGGGGAAGCCAGAGTCTTACCAGTCGAAACTAGAGAGCATTTTTCCTCAGTTGAAGGTCACAGTCACTAAAAAAGCTGACAGTTTATTTCCTATTGTCAGTGCTGCTAGTATTTGTGCCAAAGTAAACACACTCAATAAACATTGCATGAGATTGTAGCATGCTAGGTGCATGGTGGTCGTATAACATCATCTATTGCATGTATGTGTAGCAATGAACATTGCATGAGATGCTAGGTGGACTGATGCTAGGTGGTTGTATTAGTCATCATTATTATGTGTAGGTTATCAGAGATGCTTGCCTAACAGAATGGAAGTTCACAGAGGGTGATGATTGCTATAGTAAATCATTTGGTTGTGGATATACATCAGGTTAGACACACATACACTATGCTTAGAATTAAAATTACGTTATAGTGAATTTTGTAAAGCTTTTGTCAGCAATTGCTGTAGAGTATAGAGTTCGTGTGGCTAAGCATTCAGTCACATACAATAAAGTACATGCCAAATTGGTTTGTAGTAAATCTATTTACTGGAAAGGCTTCTCTGCATTAAATTAGTCCATGAACCCGTGGGCATTAGCACACGTAGCCTCATTAATAGAGTGTTACTGTAGTACATTGTACATGTAACCATTGACCAGTGTAGAATAAAGGAGGCTACACACACACACAAAGCATCTAACAAACTTTTGTTTAGATACTACAACAATAAATTGGATGAAGGATTGTATTGATCCTGTTTTTGGATTCCCAACTCTTGTCAGATTCAGTTGGTCGACTGCCAGTAAGATGCTGGAATCAAATGGACTCTTAGTGAAATGGTACAGTACATGTTCATATCTGTGTGTGTGTGTGTGTGTGTGTGTGTGTGTGTGTGTGTGTGTGTGTGTGTGTGTGTGTGTGTGTGTGTGTGTGTGTGTGTGTGTGTGACTGTCGGTGAGTGCATATGACATATCACTTTATTGTAATGATTCTTGTTGTTTTTTGTTTGCTAAGGCCCGATGATGACGAAGATGAAGAACAGAAAGCAAATTGTCCTAAAATTAGTTTATTTTTTGGAAAAGCAAAGACTAATGGAGATGGGCCTAAACCGGCAAAGAGACATAGATACTTTGAAGAGAGGAAACTAGAAGCAGTTGACCATTTTATTTGATCCTATAGATCATTTCATGAGCACATTTAAAATTTATTATTATTAGAAGAAGAGGCTGGGTGAAGTGCAAAATACCCTTGGTAATTCTTTGTTTGAAGTGTTAACTCAGCATTATTATTTTTTATACAATAGTTGCATCATTTTAACAGGTGACTGATAAGAACGTGCTCACATCGTGCCACACATGTCCACGAATTTTATTAATGACCTATGAATATCATTATATAAAGCCTCAGCCTTCAATAAAATTGAATTGTCTCTTCAACCTTCAAACTCGCCATCGGTTCTCTCTCTGACGTTTTGTTATTGTCGTGAGTTCTCTTCCAAGTCAAGAAGTAGTTTCTAATATCACTGGATCAATCATGTTAGAAGCTCTGTCTCGCGTTCTTCTCTTACCTGTCAACATAATCGTTGTCCTAGTCCTCCTCCCGATAGTATTGATCGGCCAAGCTATTAGCGGTATAAGTAGTCTGATGGGGTTGCTCTCTCTCGTTCAGTCTGGTGACATCTCAGAAGCCGTGGCGTTTTTGAGATCGGACAGTTCTGATCCAAGAAGGAAGTTAATTCTTTCTGAGAAATTCCCGAACAGTATAGCAGTTAGATCCTAACCATCCATAGACTCCTCTAATTATTGTTATAAATACTCTGAAGGCAAAATAACTCTTCTATTGATCTCCCCTAGTGTTTATTCCCTGTAACAATTATTACATGTATTAATTTTTGATCATTCATTTTGCTGTCAACAACATTACAATAATAGATTACTAGTTATTATGATGTCATTGTTGTTTTGTTATTGTTAAACTACTCCTATGGAACTACATGTAATAGTTAGTCTGATTCATTCTTTCTTTCTTTGCTCATCCTCAGAACGAGAATATTTTACGTATAGACTTGACAGAAGGGAGCTTCATGAAAGAGAACATAGATTTTGACGGCGTTGCTTCTGTACCAGCTGTTGCATTAATATTGCTTGATGACACAACGCTCTCCAGATCCTTTTGTACCTTAGCGATAGCATTACGTACTAATTCTGTTGCTGTCATAGTCAGGTACTCTTCACTGGAGCAAGTGAGTAGCTCTTCAACTTGTGCTTGAGTATTCTCAAAGGATTCTGCTTGATGAAGCTCGTCAGACTGAATCTCTTGGATTACCATTTCCATGGCTTTCTGGACAATATTCTTTGCTAGCATTGTCCCAATGCTCAGTGCAGGCTGGACGGTTCGACTCTTGGCTTTGAGTAGAATCTGAGATTGAGCTGCTGAGGATTTCGAAGCTATTACTTCGGACTCTTGAGGCTCGGCTGATGGAGCGATAACTTCTTTTTCTTCATTAGGTGCTTCAGCTGAGACTACAATATCAATAACACTGGCTGCTGATTTATCCTGGTCACTAATGGCAGCTCCGCTTCGTTCTTCACTTTTTTGAGAGGCCACAATGTCTATTGATGTGTCCTTTGATAAAACATTGCTGCTACTGCCTGATGCTACATGACCTATCATGCTTACACTCTCCTCCTCTGATGATGCATACATGCTTTCCTTTGATGGCATTTCTGTAGTACTATGGCTCTCATTTTGTCCTACGTTACTGGCTGTTGAAGGAGCTGTAATTATGAGAGAAGGTATGTTTGTATGTACATGTATCTGTCTTTCTGCAGAAAGTGAACTGTTGACCTAATTTAAAAGGCAATTTTAGCATCACTATTACAATATCTACCTACCTTTGACACTTTACTGATTTTTTCTTTACTCTTTTGACGTTTGCTAGAATTGGAACTGTTTGCCCGTAGAATATTAGTTTTACTTCTACTCTTGACGATAACATCAGTCTTGCTGCCAATGCGACTACTTTTTGTTGCTGCTATGTTTGTTTTGCTACTAATCCTGCTAATCTCTAGATTTGAGACCTGTGATGCTTGAGATATGTCCTCTTTCATTGCCTGTCCAGGAATATTGACTTGTAAATCTTCTTGTTCAGCCTGATTAAAAAACAATTTGAGGACAGTAAAGTTCTCTCATTACCTCTGTATTGACATTCTCAGATGTATATGTAACTAGGGTAGGTGCACTTTTCACTGCTGCCTCGCTACTTTTAGTTTCCCTGATTTGCTTGCTGGTCTCTTCACTGGATTTTGTCCCACTTTTATGACGCAAAAATATGTTCTTGTGTCCAAGTCCTTGTTCAGAGGTACTGCTTGCAAATGTTTCACCAACCGGTGGTCTATTTTGAGATGGATCACTCAATAAATAACTGTTTGAAACTTCGTCCATCTCTGAATTATTTCCCACTAATATAACTGAAGGAGAATGACAGTATAAAAACCATTTGTAGACACAATACTATTATACTTGATTCATCTGAGGAAGACTCGTCTGTGTCTAAGTAAGAACGAGAAGAGGCTGTCAAATACTGTGAGCTGGCATAAGTCAAATATTTAGAAAGACACGAAGTAGCCTCTGATGTATGATTGGAGTCTGAGGCTGTGGTGTCGTCAGAGCTGTCTTTGATTCGAACTGCTTTCCTTGAGGCATTTGAATAATTATAACGTAATATTCCTCCAGATGACTCTTGTTTTGGTGCTATTTCTACAGGCTTTGTCTCCTATTAAAACATTATGTATATAATATATACATAACATTCAATGATTCACATTATTATGTGAATCATTGAATGTGCATAAAATTACTGGTATATCATTTAGTGTCTTGAGTAAAGTCTGAAGTGCCAATCTTCTTTTCTTTGCTGTTTCGTATCTTTTCTTCTCTTCATCAAGTTCTTTCTGATATCTTAATTCGGCTAATTCAAATTTATGAAATTTCCTTTACAATAGATTTCCCATGATAATGAACCATTATTATCATTTTTTTAACTTACTTTTCTGTCTCTTCCAGTAATGCCTTTTCAAACTGCAAGCGCTCAGTCAGTGTATTCTCTTCTTGACAAAGCATCTTGCGGCAAAATTCTCTGCTAAATGGAGCAGTCTTGCTAACTTCGATATGGAAGTCTGTTGGCGTTGGGGTAGTACGATTGCTATTACTTTTCTCTTTCTTTGCTGTCACTGGAGATGGAGGACAGCGACTCAATATGCTTGGGAGTGTGCAGTGCTTAGGAGTCCTGTATGCCTCTGTCAGGACACTTGCTATCCGATGCTGCTCGTTGCAACTGGAACACCTTTCCTTTTCATAGAGACCATCACCAATCATAGTCAGTTGTCCTGTCATTAAGTATTTTCTTGTTTGCTTCAAATGCTGTAGGTCTTGATTGGCATTCATTACGAAATTCTTCTGCTTTTTGTTTTGCCCCAAGCTGTCATACATTAAAATTGAAAAATACATTCATGCTAAAGCTGTAAAGAAAGTTATAAAAACAAACCTAGTTATAGTAGATTTTTTAATAGTCTTTCCTTTTCCTATATATGCTGTTTTCTTAGGAGCTGCTGGGAATGCTGTGTCTATAAGCTCCTTGTATGCAGCCATCATGTCACAGCATAATAATGTGAAGAGACGTCTCGGCGCTGCGATGACAACCAGCTAATTAAAAACGCCAGCCCTTCTGCGCATGCTCAGTAGATCTTTTGCGCCAAATTGTGCGCGTAAGGTACAGAAAATGGACGACGAATTCATGGAACTTTTTCAGAGGATCAAATCCCTGGCAAAGAACCTGCAAAGAGGCTCGGGTAAGCAAAAATGCTTTGAATGATTCCTTTATACATGTAGAGTAGATGATCGTCATTATGTGGCACTGTGGATAAAGAAATTGATATCAGAGAGAAAGAATGACAAGTCAGTTAGCCTCCAAGAGAGGTGTTAAATGCAATGTGTACTGTACTCTAGAGCAACTTGCAATCATTACACCAGGCTACTGCTCAATTCTTTGCAGCAGACTAAACTTCAGCCACCATTCACAGCTATTCCACCATCAGGGCCCTTGCCTCTTGTTGTAAGCCAATGCAATATACTTCAATGTCTTCATATACTAGTATACATGCATAGAAAGACGAGTTAGACAAACTATTATCAACCAGTCCAGAGTATCATACTACCGATCATCCTTCTATTCCGGATAATTTCAGTTTTGTTCAGCAGCCAAATCATAAGCTAACAGAAACTTTTCCTCCCACAGCTGTCCCATCTCTCAAAGGAAACGCTGATAGGAATATTTCCTTCACCTCTCCTGGCAGAGGTGCAAATTATAAGTCATCGGTGAGATCCCTCTCCCTTTCACCAAGATGGAAACAAGCTGTAAGTTAGCTTTAATAAATAATGCCGTGTTTAAATTTAACAGACACATGTACAGAGAACGACTCGCAAGTTGTTAAAATTTAATTCCTCTGATTCTTCCTCAGATGATGATCAGGATGACATAAAAAGTAAGAAATAGATAAACTTTATATACTACCATGCATGACAATAGCCAGTACTACGGCAAAATCTTCAACTCCCAATAAAGCACCAACAAATGTAAAGAGTTTACAGGTGAGTTCCCTCAGTATTATCTATTGCACAATTGTGCATATTTATAGTTGGATTATGATGAAGGCAGTGACGAATTATCTGAAGCATTTGCAGAGATTTCATTTCCCCAATCACTTCCTAATAGGCATCCATCAGTGAGTAGAAGTGTAATATGTCTGTATTAGACCCTTAGCAGCTTTTATTAGGTAATTCTTCACACTTAATTGCAGCCAAGACACAAAATGAATCAATGCAGCATAGCAATGGGACAATTAAAAATGTAAATACATGCTATAAACAAACAATAAATGAGTCTAGCTTGTAATGACAGTTCCTTGACCAAAAGAATAGCGAAATAGAATCCTTGCGCATGGAATATTCGCAAAAGACTTGTCAATTGGAGCACAAGTGTCACCAGCTAGAGATGAAAGGTATACACTACTGTTCATATGCATTACTAGTCATTCTCACACACAGCATCACAACTGGAGAGTCAACTAAGTATAAAGAAAGAACAGCAAAGCAAAGAGCTACAAAGGATAAAGCAAGAGTCTCAACAGCAGCTTCTTCAGTCAAAGAACAAGCTCAAAAAGAAAGTAATAACGGACTGAAGTGATACTTAAGCATTCTGTTCTGCTCTAGTTTCAAGGTATTATTAGTGATTTAGAAAAAGAAAAGGTTGACATGGAGCATGAGAAGTTTCAGAACTTACAAGCAGTCATAGAGGATGCTAATGGGAAACTACTGAGTCTTGAAACGGAAAAAATTTCACTTGTAAGGCTACAAAAATATTTAACGTCTTTTGGTGCTAAATATTGATGGAATTTCTTTGTTGTTACAGAAACGAATAGTACAAGACCTTGAATCAAAGAACCACCAACTAACTCAGCAGCTTGACATCACACAACAAATGAAAGACACATACTTGAAGCAAAAGGTACAACATAATGCATACCAGTTACTTTTTTGCTAATATTATACTTAGAATCAATTACAAGAAGACAATGGAAACTTAGAAGCAAGTATTAAGCAAGCTAATGAAAGGTATGTTATAGTGTATCTGCTGATTTTTTTTGTTTCAGTTCTTCAAAATTTGGCCCTAAAATTTATTTTAGAATCAAAATGTTGGAAGAATCCTACATACAAATCACAGCTGAGAAAGAGGACACTATAAAAGAAATGGCGGGGCAAGCTGAGAAAGATATTTCAGCTCTCAAGACTCAAATGAAGCACAACCAATTAAGTGCAGCAAATGATATCTCTTGCCTTCAAAAGGAAGTGAAAACTTTACAAAACTATATTGAAGATATTAATGCTAGTCATAAACAAAAAGTGAAGGTGGGTGGTTAAAACATGTATTACTGTATAATGAAAATATTTATGGTAGGAAATCGAAAGCTCAAATCAGAAGCAGTTAAGTGAGAAAGAAACAAAGGTGTGAAAATGTAGAATAAATAATTATCGCTGCAACTTTTCTTTATAAGATAAAAGAGTTAGATAATTCTTTTAAACAATTACAAATGGAGTCATCTGATTCTTTGTCCATCCTTAAAGCAACTCTCAAGTTTGTTTTATATCAAAAATGAAAGTTTACTATAGCATGAATAGAGAAAAAGATTCTAAATACAACGATTTGGAGTCCAGACTTGAATTACAGACAAAGAAATTGGAGAAGGCAAACAAAGAACATCACAGTAGCATGCAAAAGGTGTGTTAAAATTGGCAAAATAATAGTGCCCTTATGTTTTTCAGGTCAAAGATCAACACATCAAAGCAATGCAACACAAACAAAAAGTAATAGTCACTTTTATAAAGAATATAGTTATAATTGTAACAGGTCATTGAGAATCTAGAAAAAAGTTTATGCGATGTTACGAGAAAATTTGAAGAACAGCCAGGAAAACTAGAAGCCAAACATAAAGAGAGACAAGCAAACGAATTATCCATTCTCAATGAGAAAGTAAACATTGATATTGTGCCATAGTGTAATTGATCTCCTAATGATAAGTATGCAGTTCAAATACAGCACCTGCAACACGACTATGAGATCAAGATTGCATTAGCAGAAGAAGTAAATCATTGATTTTGTTTCAATTACTGATGCTCCGAATTATTCAGAGCATAGCATCATTGAGCATGCAAGTCAAAGACCTTCAAGAAGAACAGGAAAGGTAACATGACTATTTAGTAAGGTTTATCACTGAATAAAAGAATGAAGGTGGAACAAGATGAAGAGATTAAACAATTGCAAAGAGGAAACGAGTTAGAGCTGAATCAAATAAGATCACACTTTGCATCAGAAGAAGCAGTAAACTGATCAGTAATTGATTTCTTTATAATGTTATCCATGATATACAGGCACATCAGCAAGCTATAGCTGAAGCTATAGCAAGATCAGAAGAACTCAAAACTCAACTAGTTCAGCAGAAGAAGGCACACGAAGCACAAGTAAGAATAAACTGATTCATACTTCATCAGGTAAATGTGTATAATATATAGCTATCTCAAGTGAAAGCTAACATTGATCAAAAGCAAATCCTCACAAGAAAAGTACGTGCACAAAAAATTTCACATATTTTATGAATTTTTGAAGTTGGTCAAAAACCACAGAATAGTACTTAGTGTCTTTTTATATAATACCTTTCCTTATAGGAGTATGAGGACACCATTCAAGCATTGAAACTTGAGATTGATTTACTGAACCAAAGAGCTGAAGTACTTCAGAAGCAGCTGGCACAATTTCATACTTGCTCGAGCCTCAGAAAACACATAAAGTCATGCCACAAGAAATACTAAAAGATATAGAATATCCAATAATCATTATTAAATAGTAGAGGACAATATTAATATAATAAAATTAATTAATGTCATGATTGAAAATGATATCATACAACAGTTCTTTTTTATTAGTGTTTTTTAATCTTTTTTGTTCCACTAGTCGAAGCAGATGTTTTGGTACGTTTCCTGCGCAGCATTTCTTGTTCTCTTCTAATGTCTTCTGCATCTTCCATTTGACCAATACGTGCACTAGTAAAAAAAATGAAATAACATAGGAAGTGCTAATTGAATTGACTAAAACCTTCAATTAAGCCCACATCCACTATTCATTAGGATAAAAACACTGATTCTTATCTCTCTCTCTCTACCCTACATTCTCTCTCTCTACCCTACATTCTCTCTCTTCTATTACCTCCTGTACTCTTCAAATTGTTGCTGTGCATAGCTTGACTCCATCAACGTGTCATCATCTTCCTCAGCAGTCCTTGTCCTATACTTGCTACCAAATATCTCTTGAATGGCGGACGAGTAGTCCTCTGCTCCCTCCTCTTCTCCCTCGTCCTCGTAACTGTCAACAACAAAATCGTCCAAGTCGTCATCGTCATCATCGTATTCGTCTAACTCAAATTGATTGCTATGTATGTAATCTCTCATCTCATCAACCCAACTACTCTTGTAGTTCAATGATGAGCCAGAGCGACCACCAGACCCATCTTTGATGAGGCGGGCGCTAGATGGTACACCTTTTGGCCCATAAAATGACTTTGGACGGGATCCCCTGAGACTGGAACCTCCTCTAGACACTGGTGGACCTCCTCTAGACACTGGTGGACCTCCTCTAGACATTGGTGGACCCCCTCTCCCTCTTCCTCTAGTATTCATCTGGCCTCTGCTAGTTTTAATTCCACCAGCAGCTGCTTCTTGCCCTCTACTTCCTCCTTCCCCTCCCACACTACCTCCTACACCTTCTGGCAGTCTTCTTCTCCCACCATAGGGTAATTCATAAGGATATACTCTTTCTACTGGTTTTGTTGTTGTTATCTTTCCATTTGTAGTACCAGATTCCTTACTGCTGCTAGCTGGGCCAGGCTTGCTTACAACTGGAGCTGATTTCATACTCTTTGTTGGTGGTATTCTCCTGTCCTCTTCTTTCTTCTTATCTCGTCTTTGCTTGTCCAATAATGCTTTACCGATTCCTGCTCCCGGTCCTACTGATTGCTGTTTCCCTGTTTCATCAGACAACAAAGAAGAGCCAACTCCAGTACTTGATCTGTTGTTCTTCTGAGCCAGTTTAAGCAACTCTTTAAAATCAACTGGTCCACCACTTCCTCCTCCTCCTTTCTTTCCAGCTGGTGCTTCTTTAATACGAGGTGGTGGGGTCTGACTCTTATGAGACTCACTTTTACTAAATTTAGATTTAATAGTTTTATCAGTGCCAGCAGGTTTAGCTGAGAGTGGGCGGGGAGACGTTGATTTTGATTTACTGCTAGAAGAAGTACTCTTGGAGGAACTGGTGGGAGTTAATAATCGTGACGCGGAGGTTGATGATGGGTGTGGTTTTGAAAGAGAGGACGAGTGTGGTTTTGAAGAACTGGTAGTGATATTAGGTTTTTTAGTGGGAGCATGACTCTTTAATGCCCTTTCCAGCTGTTCCTGTGCCTTCTGTGTGAGTGGCTCACCTAATAAATAATTAATGAGAGCTAGTACACATTCAAGTGGTCAAGCAGGAAATGATAATGCATTAGAACAGAAAGTAAAACTGAGGTCATGTCCTCTCTCCACACTAATTACTGTCAGTATCAAATAGTTCTCATTCCTTACCTTTACTTGATAAGAGTCCTTTGTAAGCTAATCTTGATTTAACGAGCTTCGTTTCATATTCTTTTAATTTCTCGTTGGCCAATTTCTTCTTGTGTTCTTCTTTGGTCTTTTGGATGATCTCTTTCTCTCTTTCTTTCTCTTTTACTTTTTCAAGCTACAAATAATAATAATAATTATTATACATATATATATATACATAACATACACACAAGACAGACTTACTTTCTTTAATGTTAGAGATTGGTTAAGTGAAGCTTGTTTCATTAACTGTTTGAAGTCCATACTTCCATGACTCAATATTGTAACCCTATTCTCTCTCCCTCTGTCTCTCTCTCGCCTTAAAATGTATCTGTCTTGCTTTGATGAAGAATGTGAGTTATGGTTGCCTAACTTGCCTTTAGAAGGAGTGTCTAATAAGGTGTGTCTGCACTGTGTCATCACCGGATGGGTTGGAACTTGGAACTGCATGAAAATGGCTGCAAGCGAATCTGAGGCAACTCAAGCTTTCCCAAACCCTCCCTCTATATTGTACAAGCTCTACACAGACGAGGCAGTAGAATCTGGATCTGCTCCCAAACCTCCTCCTCCTGTGCAAGGACATTATCAAATGTTTGGAGCTCCATTTAATGTTAGCTGAGAAGTGAAAAGGAATGGATATTTTAAAGCAATTACTGTTTTGATAGACTGGAGATGCTATGATTCGTTCACTGGAGGAGCAGAATGTACAGCGTCTTTATCCACAGCAGTATGGTAAGTGCAAAAGTGCAGTGAGTTCTCGGTTTTACCTTATGATGATAATTTTGGTAATAATAATTATGCTATTTTTACTAGACAAAAAGGTTGAATTGAAAAAGTTGAATCGTTCGATATTAATCTGTTTCTTGGAACTTTTGGATATTCTCATTGATAACCCATCTTCTCCTGAGGTATGAATCCAGGGTTTTCCACAGGATTTCTACTGATTTAGTACAGTGCTTTTCAGTGGATTTTTTTAATAAATTTTGAAATTTCCACCAAAATTTAATTTGGGTCAAATTTTTTTTTAAATAAAAGAAAAAAATTTACCACTTTTATAATTTTTATTGTACATATACATGTACTTATGTTGCGTAGAAAGTTTGAGCTGATTCTGATCAAAATTGGGTTTTTTATGAATTTTTAAAGTTGCTCCAAAATTGGGCCAAAGTCCCTGTACTATAGTACAGGGTGAGTGGCCAAATTTCACCAAAAATGAAAAGGTGAGAATTCTTCATTTTTATAATTTTTTCTGATGCATATACATGTATTTATGCTGCGTAGAAACTTTGAGCTAATTCCGATCAAAATTAATTTTTTTATGAATTTTTAAAGTTGCTCCAAAATTTGGCCAAAGTCCCTGTACTATAGTACAGGGACTTTGGCCAAATTTCGCCAAAAATGAAAAGGTGAGAATTCTTCATTTTAAAATTTTTTTCTGATGCATATATATGTACTTATGCTGCATAGAAACTTTGAGCTATTTCCGATCAAAATTGAATTTTTTATGAATTTTTAAAGTTGCTCCAAAATTAGGCCAAAGTCAAATTTCGTCAAAAATGAAAAGGTGAGAATTCTTCATTTTTATAATTTTTTCTAATACATATACATGTACTTATGCTGCGTAGAAACTTTGAACTGATTTTGATCAAAATTGGATTTTTTATCAGTTTTACATTGCTCCAAAAGCCATGTACTATTGCGTTGCCATGAAGCATGCTGTTTAGCCACTTTTTGGTGTACTTTTTTCCACTTGTTTGTTTCACACAGCGTAATGATAAGATCAAAGATCTCAGCATCCTGTTCATTAACATGCATCACTTGATAAACGAGTACAGACCACATCAAGTAATTAAACAAAAATTAAATTTTTTAATTATTGCTAATATTTGTAACTGATTACAGGCTCGAGAGACACTTCGTGTGGTTCTAGAGAGACAAAAGAGACAAAGAGATGAAATGATACAACAGATAACCAGGTACAGTACTCGATACCTTCTCTCTTCTAAGAACTAGCAATGCTCTTTGGTAGAGCAATGGAAAAAGCACAGACTATTTTGAAAACGTGTGACGGTAGCTTAAAGCAGCTCATAACAACTCTTCCAGCAGCAGAGGATGAGCAGGAGGAAATGGAAACTTCACAAGCAAATGAAGTTCGTTGTTTGATCTCTTTCGTATTTACCTCTTTTTTTTCTATCAGAAAACTGATCAAAATCCAGTGACACTTGATTCATTTGTTGATTCACAGGACAGAGATTTGATTAAATATGTAGATACTTTCAAATAAACATTAATTATCATTAACTTCTCAACTCTCATTTCTTGTTATAATATGAATTAGATTATGTGAAAAAGTAACTCCAAATGTACATTGTGTATATATACTACAACAAAAATATAACAACAAACATCTTGACTGTACATATCCATTAGCTGTATCTCCCTAAGTAGTAAAGTGATTGTTTGATGGAATAATCAGCTAGTGCAATCTCATCTGCTAGGCCTTTAACATCATCTCCCTGCATTAAATATATAACTTGACTATTCAGATGATTTGTTCAATTTACCAGTTGTCTCTCCAAGTATAATGCTTTAGATTTTTCTAGTACAGTCGACTTGTCTAATTGCCTTTCACTTGAATAAAAATGATACCTATAATAATTTACAATTAGTTATGACAAACTTTCTACAGTATACTATAACTGACCTTCCTTTAGTCTCCTTTGCTATAGTTTGCAAAAAGCATAGGGACTCACTAAATATAAGTACACACATAGATGAATGAATATATATGTTCACACATCATTGATAAACACAATAGCTAGTATTATCATCTCACTTCCTAGTTGTCTGATATGCTATGCTGTTTATGTGCCAATTGAATGGAAAGGCTTTCTTTAGTTCTTTGACTTGTGACATGAGATAAGTAGAAGTATGGTCCTGCAGTTATAGACTAATGACAAACACACAATTATTGCAACATACTGTATCTCCATCACTGATTAAATAAATTTCTTGTCCTTTTTGTTTCAGTGAACACTGTACAAGGTAGTATTTTAGTATACATAGTACTGTTTGTACTCAAGTAACGTACTGTTATTGCTTCATCTAGATTACTGCAACCTCCAAATATAAGTTTCTGTATCCATCCTTCAGCCTCAGATCTCTGCCTTGAGGTATTGGGAACAAGGCTTGTTTGCCAGGATGTAACATCAGTCGAAAATGCAATAATATTGAAAAAACTATAAACAATACAATAATAATAACAACAACAACAACAATACTAATAATACTAATAATAATAATAATACTAATAATAATAATAGTTATGTTACTTTATACCTGATTCGCTTTTTTGCCAGTTGCTCTCTCAGTAGTGTCTTTAGTTGATCCTTCAGGTGTGACTGGTGGACTCTCATTGAGCTAGAGACATCAACCAGAATAACAACCTGGCAAATGCATACATTAAACTCACATCAAATTAATTAATCATACCTTCCTTCCTGCTATGCAACCAAATACATATCTACTATCTAAGATCAAAATATTACAATCAGTCATTGAATCAGTGATACATTTCTACTGATCAGTACCTGTTAGCAACCATTGCAGTCTGTCCATGTATCTTGCTTTAACAGCAGTGAAAAGTTTCCATAATTTTCCCAAGTCTTTGTGACTGATACTCAGCTCAGCAACTCGTCCCTAACAGAAGACAAAAAAATATTCTCTTAGAAACATTATTAACACAATTTTTATGATGTGTGCTCACAGCCTAATAAGGACTATAGAGTATATAAGGTTTGTATAGCATCTTGTCACCATGTTAGAATTAGGTCAGAATAAAGATGCTGTGTACAGTAGCTTTGCTCTTTGTTGTCCTACTACCAAAAAGTAAATCATCTTTAAAATGTTGTTATTATTATCCTAATAGGTACTGAGCAATGTACAGAGAGGTTTATGGAGCTACCACTAGTGATGTATGGAGCAGAGAGAATAGGAATTTATCCACTTCAAGACTTTGTGGATAGTAATACACTAAGAGTCCTTACAGAGTATCAGTTCAATTGTTCATCCACTAATATAACCAGTCTTATATTGGGTATTAATATAAGAGAAGTTTCAAGAAGTGGTACACTATATCCCAGTGTCCAGGTCTTTAGACCTAATGGTAGTCTAGTGACTGGTAGTGAGAGAACTATTTATTATTCTACCTCTAATGTCAGTACTAGTGGAGTGTTTGAATATCCACTCAATCCTCCTATACCAGTAATGAGTGGAGACCTGTTAGCTGTATCACAACCAGAACTAACAAACAGTGCTGTTAGAATCAGATACATTGCCGGAATTAGTTTTAGTAGCAGTCAAAATATACTCATAGGATCATCTTTTGTTAATTTGAATGGTTTAACAACTACTGATGGGTTGATATTAGTATATCCAGTAACAGGTAAGACACACACTCACTGTATCATTGAATTATTTTACTATCATTAGATGGATACTGTGTTAATAGTGCCAATTCAATCAATGCTTCATTTATTGAAGAGAAAGCACTTGAAGTACAAAGATCACAGCCTTTCTATCGCCAAAGCCAATTCATTTATCCATGGATTGTATTCTCATGTAATGGATCAGTTACTAAATGGATCTTTGGAGCGGACAATAATGGGACTTTAAGTCAACCTGAGCTCCAAATATGGCGTCAACTGGGTCCCAATAATTACAATAAAATAGGATCTAGTTTAGTTAATGCTGATACAATGATTGGTACTAATCTCTATGAGTTTATTCCTCAGACTCCACTGCAGTTTCAGGAAGGAGACATATTTGGTGTTTATAGTGATAGAACTGATGGAGAAAGATTAGTTCTATACGAACGAAGACTGAATGGGCCAACTAACCTACGAGTCAATGGTAGTC
>NW_003546547.1:118576-120314 GCF_000090795.2 Amphimedon queenslandica
CTTTAATTACTTCAGTAAGTAGCATTTTGTTTTTATAACTATGTTAGTTGTGACTTTCAGTCCATGACGTCCTTTTCTCTTATTATCGTTTCACAAATACTCTCTCCCTCATCATCATTTTCACATGAGCTATCAAGTAAATCAATGTGCATGATACTTTACTAAATATAAATACCTTTCTACCAGTTGCTACTGAAACAATGAATGATAAACAGATAGCCCAAGTACCTAGTCCCTTACCCACACATAGCACAATAAAGCCGACTAATTCCCTAAAATCCTTTGCTAGTACATTTGTCATATCATCAAGCCAAGCCAACTACTTTTATATTATTAATTTCCTTATTTAGCTATACCACTTACTCCAACCACTCAACCAAGTGATTCATTTCTAGTTGGTGGAATTACAGTGGCAGTGGTCTGTATAATTCTTGTATGTACATGTCTACTAATAGTAGCATGTATCATTATTGTTTGTGTGAAGAAAAGATCAAAATCATCATTTAAAAGTAATCCTGAGGAACTAAGCACATCTTTAAAGATCTTAACAACACTACAAGATGATCCAGCATATACGAGTACTAGTAACACAGTACCAGTGGATGATGATACACTGTATACATATGCTAGCAACAATAGCTCTAATGTATACAGCGCAATAAGAAATCCAAATCAAATTTAACAATGATGATTACATATAGCAAGGACTTTTTAGTAAAAAAACTGTAATACCATGCTGTCTGTTTTAAGGACCTTTTTGATAATTATTTTGTATGTGTGTGTGTGTGCATAGTACATTACTTTAGTAAATACTATTTTAGAATTAAATTATTATATTCTTTATTGTTTTTGTGCTGTCTAATGATGAGTGGCATGTGTCTATGATATATGCAGTTATCATGCACATTTTAAAGCTATTGGACAATTTTTCTTTCATTGTACACTTCAAGTGTTGTCATTACATTTTGATGGAGAATGAGCAACAACTGACTATACATCAACTGTTGCTCTAGCTGTATTAACCGTATAGAGGCAACTACTGTAGACTGGGACTCATGATCATCAACTGATTCAGCAAGAGACTGAACCACCTATAGTAAGAATCATGAGATAATCTGTATTATTGACTTCTTTACTGTACTTACTATAGGTTCACTTTGTAAACTGTTGTTCCTTTTAGCAGGCTTGTTCACAAGTGAAGCTTGTCTTTTAGACATTGCAATTGACAAGAAAAGAACACTGAAATAGCACTGAATAATGGGCTGCTCTGTGTCTCAGTTCAGCTATATTATGCTTCCTAGTGTTGCTGTGGTGGCCCACTGTGATTCGCCCAAAAGTCTTACCATCTCCTCCTTTATTTAGTATCTCTTCATACTTATGCATTCATTAAAAATTTGATTTTTGTTATTAGATAACTATGTAATAACTATTAATTATGATGCAGCTGCCTATGATTGGTGGCTTGGTTGGTGCCCTTATTTAGAGTGAGTTTTGACTGCACTAATGCACTTCCTTTATGCTATTCAAAAATAAAGGAGATGCTGTGCAGAGTAGTTTTGTTGTTCCTTTACTTTCTTATCCTACTACCAAATAGTATAAAATGTCTTACATGCAATAACATATTGTTATTATTATCCTAATAGGTACTGAGCAGTGTACAGAGAGGTTTATGGAGCTACCACTAGTGACATACAGAGCACAGAGAATAGGAATGAATCTACCTGAAACATATGTGAGT
>NW_003546547.1:120324-121800 GCF_000090795.2 Amphimedon queenslandica
TTAGACCTAATGGTAGTCTAGTGACTGGTAGTGAGAGAACTATTTATTATTCTACCTCTGATGTCAGTACTAGTGGAGTGTTTGAATATCCACTCAATCCTCCTATACCAGTAATGAGTGGAGACCTGATAGCTGTATCACAACCAGAACTAATAAACAGTTCTGTTAGAGTCTATTATATCAGTGGTATAACAGCAAATAGTCAAGAGTTCAACTATAGTGATACATCTGTTGACTTAAATAAAAGTCCAATCACAAACCAGTTGATATTAGTATATCCAGTAACAGGTAAGACACATGCTCACTGTATCATTGGATTATTTTACTATCATTAGATGGATACTGTGTTAATAGTACCAATTCAATCAATGCTTCATTTATTAAAGAGAAAGCACTTGAAGTACTAAGATCAGGACCTTACTTACCCCAACACCAGTTCATTTATCCATGGATTGTATTCTCATGTAATGGATCAGTTACTAAATGGATCTTTGGAGCTGACAATAATGGAAGCACTGCTATTCAATCTGAGCTCCAAATATGGCGTCAACTGGGTTCCGATAATTACACTAAAATAGGATCTAGTTTAGTTAATGCTGATACAATGATTGGTACTAATCTCTATGAGTTTATTCCTCAGACTCCACTGCAGTTCCAGGAAGGAGACATATTTGGTGTTTATAGTGACATAACTGATGGAGAGATATTGATTTTATATGAACAAAAGTTCAATGGACCAACTAACCTACGAATCAATGATAGTCTAGACTCTCCTCCATCAACAATATCTGAAATGCTTATATCAGTTGTTAATGATTACCCATTGGTCACCCCAGAGATAAGTATGTATTATCACAGGCTATTATCTCATTGCACATTTTGTGTTTATTTAGGTATTTCTACTCAGTCAACAGTTACAATAGCATCAAGTACAACTGAAAATATTTTTGAAGATCCTATTTCGATTACTTCCGTAAATAATATTTTTTAATATAACCATTTTGATTCATACTTTCAGTCTACAACTTCCCTTTCTCAACATATTCTTTCTTCCTCATCATCATTCTCACATAAATTGTCAAGTGAGTCAATATGTGCATGTGTAATGCACATGCAAGGACATGCTTGTGCATGTGTAATGCACATGCAAGCATATGCTTGTGCATGTGTAATACACATGCAAGGACATGCTTGTGCATGCGTGCATAAATACTTCATCTATCAGTTGCTACTGAAACAATGAATGACAATCAAAGTATAGTCTTGTGCAGTCAGACTCCATGCTTTTCTGATATTTGCGCTATCAATGGTCAAGAAAGAAGAGGAGTCTGGCTACACAAGATCAAATACCTACCATACAAAGCACAATGAAGCCAACTCATTCTCACTAATTCATTTATCAAACCATCAAAAAGCACTGATATCATTATTTTATTTCCTTATTTAGCAACACTACTCATCACGCCAACCACTCTA
>NW_003546548.1:0-1338 GCF_000090795.2 Amphimedon queenslandica
ATGGGGAGTATCCACTAGCATCAGTTCGGATAACATTTGATGGAGAGGATTACCAGGTGAAAGCAGCAGTAGTACAAGGACTAGCAGAAGATGTGCTGTTGGGAAGGGATGTACCACTACACAAACATATGGCAAAGCGATTACCAAAATCAGAACAGATAAAGCTACTGAAACAACTGGCTAAAGAGCATCAGATTGATATTGGAGGGATTAAAGAGTCAGAAGATGAATCAGCATTAGCAGTGATGACAAGAGCTCAGAAGAGACAGATTCAAGTTGATACGGAGCAGCATTCAGAAGAGCATCAGCCATTACCCGAAAGATCAGAGGAGCAAAGTGAAGCCATGGAGCAAGAGACAAGAGAAGAGAGTGAACTGGAGGAGACAATACTGGAAGATGAAGATCTAGGAGTACGGTTTCCATTTGAGGAGGAGCTATTTCAACCTACAACTCGGACGAAGATATATCAGACTAGAGGAGAGAAGAGAAGACAAAATCAGAAGAGAAACAGAATAGAAAGTACCAACCAGACTAAACAACTGATAATGGACCAGGAGAAAGATTGCGAGATTCAGTCATGGATAAAGAAGGAGGATCCATCACGTATAGTTCGGAAGGAAGGAGTAATTTGTCGTACATGGAGACCCAAGGACTCACCAAGTACCACATATGAACAGATTGTTCTACCAGCACAGTATCGGAATAAAGTCATCAGGTTAGCACATGATTTACCATTTTCAGGACATCTGGGTAGAGACAAGACAACCCAAAGGATATTAAGGAGGTTCTGTTGGCCTACTTTATTTAAAGATGTGAGACTCTATTGTGAAGCTTGTAAAGATTGCCAGCTACATGCAAATCACAAGAGGAAGGCTCCAATGATACCTTTACCCATAATAGGAGAACCATTTAAGAGGATTGCCATGGATATTGTAGGACCACTACCAAGAACCAGTCGTGGAAACCGATTCATTCTAGTGATAAATGATTACGCAACAAGATACCCAGAGGCATTTCCTTTAAGGAATATTACTGCAAAGAAAGTAGCTGAAGTGTTGATTGAGTTATTTGCTAGATATGGAATTCCGGAAGAAATATTGACAGATCAAGGTTCAAATTTCACATCAAGCTTGCTGGGAGAGCTATATCATCTCATGGGGGTCAAAGCAATCAAGACCAGTCCATACCATCCACAGACTGATGGCCTCGTGGAACGATTTAATCGAACACTAAAGTCTATGCTAAGGAAAGTATTGGAAGGAGAGAGGAAGAACTGGGACCACATGATACCATATGTCTTGTTTGCCTATAGGGAAGTTCCACAATCGACTCTTGGGT
>NW_003546548.1:30003-31727 GCF_000090795.2 Amphimedon queenslandica
GAAAGAAATAAATGCTCGGGTTTTTATTTGAACATTTACAATATTTAAATAAACTACAGTAAGTTACTAGGAAACAAAAATGAAGGGTACAATATTTCATTTATGGGTGAATGGGTTACTGAATGACTCAAGAATGAAAAATTGTTTTGTGTGCAAAAAACACTACCAAGCACACACAATGCAAGTCACATTTTAATTTTGATCACTCACAATAATGCCAGCACTAAAACTTACTTTAGACACAACATCAGTTCTAGCTCCATTAGTTAATAGAATATCAACAGCTTCAATGCTACCACTCTTAACAGCAATAAACAATGGAGTACTGTTGTCCTATAAATACATAATACAATTAGAATTAAATGATATTTTCATAATTTTACCTTATCTACAGCATTTACATCAGCACTTCCTTTAGTTATTAATAATTTGATAATATCAGCATTACCAGTTTGACTAGCACAGTGTAATGGAGTACCATGATACTATATAAATATTAAAATAAACTAAGTTACTAGGAAATAAAAATGAAGGGTACAATATTTCAATTATGGGTGCATGGGTTACTGAATGACTCAAGAATAAAAAATTGTTTTGTGTGGAAAAAACACTACCAAGCACACACAATGCAAGTCACATTTTAATTTTGATCACTCACAATAATGCCAGCACTAAAACTTCCTTCAGACACAACATCAGTTCTAGCTCCATTAGTTAACAGAATATCAACAGCTTCAATATTACCACTCTTAACAGCATTATACAATGGAGTTCTGTTGTCCTACATGTATAAACAACATTAAATGATACAATTAATTGATCATTAAACAACTTTACCTTGTCCACAGCATTTACGTCAGCACTTCCTTTAGTTAATAATAATTTGATGATATCAGCATTACCAGTTTCAATAGCACAGTGTAATGGGGTACCACAATACTATAAAACAATAAAGGACACAAAATCAAGGGGTAAAATATTTCATTGATGGGTGTGTGGGTTATTGAATAAATGGTCAAAGGCTGTTACCTCTTAGTGACTCAAGAATGAAAAACTGTTTTGTGTGCAAAAAACACTACCAAGCACACACAATGCAAGTCACTTTTAATTTTGATCACTCACAATAATGCCAGCACTAAAACTTACTTTAGACACAACATCAGTTCTAGCTCCATTAGTTAATAGAATATCAACAGCTTCAATACTACCACTCTTAACAGCAATAAACAATGGAGTACTGTTGTCCTATAAATACATAATACAATTAGAATTAAATGATATTTTCATAATTTTACCTTATCTACAGCATTTACATCAGCACTTCCTTTAATTATTAATAATTTGATAATATCAGCATTACCAGTTTGACTAGCACAGTGTAATGGAGTACCATGATACTATATAAATATTAAAATAAACTAAGTTACTAGGAAATAAAAATGAAGGGTACAATATTTCAATTATGGGTGCATGGGTTACTGAATGACTCAAGAATAAAAAATTGTTTTGTGTGGAAAAAACACTACCAAGCACACACAATGCAAGTCACATTTTAATTTTGATCACTCACAATAATGCCAACACTAAAACTTCCTTCAGATACAACATCAGTTCTAGCTCCATTAATTAACAGAATATCAACAGCTTCAATATTACCACCCTTAACAGCATTATACAATGGAGTTCTGTTGTCCTACATGTATAAACAACATTAAATGATACAA
>NW_003546548.1:32740-36830 GCF_000090795.2 Amphimedon queenslandica
GGTAAAATATTTCATTGATGGGTGTGTGGGTTATTCAATAAATGGTCAAAGGCTGTTATCTCTTAATGACTCAAAAATGAAAAATTGTTTTGTGTGCAAAAAACACTACCAAGCACACACAATGCAAGTCACTTTTAATTTTGATCACTCACAATAATGCCAGCAATAAAACTTACTTTAGACACAACATCAGTTCTAGCTCCATTAGTTAACAGAATATCAACAGCTTCAATATTACCACTCTTAACAGCAACAAACAATGGAGTTTCGTTGTCCTATAAATACAACACAAAATGATGCAATTAAAATTAAATGATTATTTTCTAACTTTACCCTATCCACATCATTCACATCAGCATTTCCTTTAGTTATTAATAATTTGATAATATTAGCATTACCAATTTTACTAGCACGGTGCAACAGAGTAGCATATGGATACAATTATTTTATTATTATTAATAAAAGACAAATACTTACAATTAATTTTTTAAAAAGTAAAACATGCTTTTCAAAGTTGTTAAGTAACTTACAAAAGCAAGTGCTAATAATAAAATTTGTGTACATGTATAGGTGTTGCATTGGGTATAAATACATATGATATGGTTGGTAATGTCCATAGGGTATTAATTTTTGTCAATTTGTGTGTAGTTCACTAAAATTTTTAACTCTTACAATCCAAACATGAAAAACTAATTAATCAGCAATGTAGAGCTCTATTTACTACTATTTTCAAGCCAGTGTAGAAGCCAGAATCTTTGTTATTCCATTTTTCACTATAAGCCATGTACATGTACATGCATCAGAAGCAAGAGTTGTAGACCCAAGTGAAAAGAAGCTTACTACTGCCACTAATACTTCTACCTACATATACATTGTACATAGTGCACACAAATATTTGCTTCTAAAGGAAATTTTGGAAAAAAAGCAAAACATATTGGACCCTCTAACATTATCAACCATACATTAAATTATTAATGTATAGTTTACTAGTTTTAATGCCAATAATCATCTTAGAAAGCTAATATGAAAGTCTAATCTCATATGCATATGTATCTGCACATGCACTGGATGCTATAGCTCATATTACAATATATTGTAGGGTTCGTTTTTTTCGAGGGCTATAAATTTTGCGAATTGGCCTATAAATCTATTTTGTGGATTTAATTTTTGCAACTTTATGCCTTCTGGTCATCTTGTACCATAATAATTTGATTTTTGCGTAAGTAATTTAAATTGCAAATCTCCAAAAAATTGCAAAATCAACAAAATTTACAGCCCTCAATAAAAGGCACCCTATACGGTAACTACTGACAACAAAATTACAGAATCAGCAATATTAGGGTCAGATCCTTTTTCAAGTAGCACTTCAACAATTATAGAGCAGTAGGACCACCAAAATACTGTATATGGCATATATTGCACGAGCATAAAATTTTGCGATTTGACTGCATTTTTCTATTTGCAAATAAAAATTTTGCGATTTTAATGTAATTGCCACACCTACTATACAATCAGCACATGCTATTTTGTGGATTTTAATTTCACAAAATTTTCCAAAACACGAAAATCGCAAAATTTAACCCCACAAAAATATGCTGTATACGGTAATACTATTATAACAAATTAAAAACCCACAGTACATACATATACAGTTACTAACCTTAGTAACATTAGGATTAGCTCCTTTCTCCAGTAACAATTTAACAATATCAATATTATCATTTTCAATGGCTGTAATAAGAGCAGTACCACCAAATAGATACTATTATAACAAATTAGAATATTACAGTACATACATATACACATATTGTACATGTTCATAGCTACAAACCTCAGTAATATTAGGATCAGTTTCAATTTCAAGTAGACCAATAACCTCCTCAGGTTTAGTATGAGATTCTATAGGCTTCCCCTATACAATGTACAGCATGTAATTACATACATCATACCCAGAGATGTAGAAAAAATAATTTTGCCACCAGCAACCAGACACATGTCTTATTCACTATTAATACTAATGGACATAGCACATGTGGTAACTGGTAAATTCATTATTAATCTTGTGGCTTTGTGTGTATTACATTTAGTTACGTAACAGTGTGGTTTTGATTCATGCTTCTAGAAGGCTTTATTGTGTACCATTATAATGATATGCACACACATGTTCTTTTGTTCTGGTCTGTCTTTTGTTCGTTTTTCTCCTTCTTCATCTTGGTTTATGTTTAGTGTGTGGTCTCTCATTTATCTCTTTTCACTGAGTTGTGTTGTTGGTTTAAGTGATTATCACTTCTGTTTGTTAATTAAGATTCTAATAATACTACAGCACAATACCATGAAAATGATGCTAGGTTATTGAGATGTAGAAAAATAATTTTGCTGCCAGTAACAATGCAGACACATGTCCTATAATTCACTGTTAATAGTAACGGACATAGCATAATACCATGAAAATGCATGAAAGTGAGGCTAGGTTATTGGCAGATACTGAGTTAGTAAGAAGTCATTTGATGCTTAAATATGACAAATTTTATTTTTAAAAGTATTGAAAATTGTCTTATTTGAAGCCACTATTTTTATTTCTCGTAGCCACACAAGCTTCACATTATATATTTTCCAGTTGCTTAACGGTCATTTTGTCCTTTTAAATAACCCTAAAGTCAAACAATATTTACTAATGCCGAACAATGACTGGCATATGTCTGGCAGCTTTTGCTAAACATTTTCAGATGCATTTAGACAAGGGGTGACTAGGTGTCCTTTGTTTATAGCCTAATATTTTACTTGAGACTGTGATCAAAAATTTATACTTTGATCTTGATGCTATTAATCAAAAAAGATTCAGTTCTTTATCATGATGTTTACTACAGTAAGTCTTATGTGTTGATTTCAATCTAACTATAAACACTTCACCCCTTGATTTTGATTTGATCATAGCTACAGGTGAAAAAAGGCTATACCAGTATACAAAATGACACCAAAAAATTTAAAACAGGATATTTTTAAACTAGACTACAAAAGACAAATTACTTTATTTGCAAATCAAATACAGTACATGCATTGTACTTAGGCAATTAGAATGTTTGCTCACTATTAATTGAATCTTAGTGATTAACAACTCAGCAATTTCGGATCTAGAGAGCTCAGGATTGATATGATACTACAAAAATGAACATTATATTACATAATCGTAACAAACATTGTATACTGCATGGTATTAAATTGATGCTGTCAAAAAAGTAAATTGTAAAACAACTTAATATTAATTGTTCCTTAAATTACTTACTTTTTTACAAGCAGCAGTAACATCAGCTTGACCTTTAATAATCAATGATTTGATAATTTGAGTTGAGCTACGTGTACCTCTTTTAACTGCTAATAACAGAGGAGTATCACCATACTAGACAATAAATAATAACAAAAGTCTCTAGTACCAATCCTTAAGTACATTAAGTCAATAACCATGCTGTGATAACAAAAAAATTAAAATTAAACAGTTATTTTATAAATTTATATTGAAGAGCTTTATTAATTAATTATGAAAGTATCAATTTTTGTATCATACACAAAAAAGCTTTGAAACATTGTGAACAGTATGCATTGAATGTACAATAATAGTAACCAGTACTGTACATGTACATGTACATGTAGATGTACATGTACTGTACATTAAACAATTGTACAGTACGTCCTTGATTATCTGTACCTCTTCTTCATTTATCCGAACGCATGGCTGTCTTTAATGCACATGCTCAGACTAGTTAATTTATTAATAACCGGTTAAAATGGTTGCTACAGCAAGGAGCTTACGGAGCTTAACCAAGAGAAATACCATTAAAGATAAGCCATAGATGCTCTGGGAGTTAGTCATGGTCATTTAATTTTTGAAAAAGTATAGGATAGGTTGGTCTACTGTATTCTGCACTCTATTTCACTTATCCAGACTATTCAGCTATCTGAACATCTCTCGAAATAAAAGTGCACAAAGGTGTTCAAATAATTTAGGACATACTGTACATACATTATGAAATCACTATACAAGTACACGTACAATGTATGTAACTACATGTATGTATGCATGTATGTAGTACAA
>NW_003546548.1:36972-39800 GCF_000090795.2 Amphimedon queenslandica
TTCTTATATTCATGTCTATAATCAAAGAAGAAATATTCTCCATACAATGACGATTTTAACAACTATCAAGGGTTGTCATAGATCACTCTAGTTTCTGCAGTAGAAGCTAGTTCTGTGATACAATTATCAAAAGCTGCTATTTTTAATCAAGTGCATACCAATGAAATGCAATTGAATTTTGCAATTATTGCTCAAAGCCGGTGCAACCATGTCCTACCTCCACTGCATGGATTCTATAAACTAAAATCATTAAATGAGATACTTGATATTCATGCTGCTCATGCACAAGTAATAACATGATTGATTACACAAAAAGTACAATTTATCAACATTATACGCTAACATAAAATAAAACTTACTTGTACTTCATTCACAACATCAGTTTTAGCTCCATTAGTTAATAGAGTATCAACAGCTTCAATACTACCACTCTTAACAGCTTCAAACAATGGAGTTCTCTTCCTCTATAAATACAACACAAAATGATATATTTAGAATTGATTATTTAATAACTTTACCTTATCCACAGCATTCACATCAGCCTTTCCTTTAGCTATTAATAACTTGATGATATTAGCATTACCAGTTTGACTAGCACTGTGTAATGGAGTACCATGATACTACATGTACATGTATATAACAAAAATCAAGGGTACAATACTTCATTGATGTGGGTTAATGAATATGAATCAATGGTCAAAGGATGCCACCTCTTAGTGGCTCAAAATGAAGAATTGTGTACAAGAAACACAAGATTGCTACCAAGCGCACACAATGCATGTCACATTTGAATATTTGATCACTCACAAAAATGCCAGCAATAGAACTTCCATCAGATACAACATCAGTTCTAGCTCCATTAGTTAATAAAATATCTACAGCTTCAATGCTACCAGTAATAACAGCATCAAACAATGGAGTTCTGTTGTTCTATAAATACAATGTACAACAGAAAATGATACAACTAGAATTAATTGATTATTCAATAACTTATAACCTTATCCACAGCATTCACATCAGCCTTTCCTTTAGTTATTAATAATTTGATAATATTAGCATTACCAGTTTCACTAGCACAGTGTAATGGAGTACCGTGATACTAGAGAGATATCAAATAAATTAAGTTACTAGAACACAACAATCATGGGTACAATATTTTATTAATGGGTGTGTGGGTTAGTGAATATGAATCTACGGTCAAAAGATGCCACCTCTTAGTTACTCAATAAATAATCATTTTGTGTACAAAAAACATAATCATTACCAGGCACACACAATGCATGTCATAATTTAATTTTTGATTACTCACAAACATGCCAGCAATAAAGCTTCCTTCAGACACAATATCAGTTCTAGCTCCATTAGTTAACAGAATATCAACAGCTTCAATGCTACCACTAGCAACAGCAACAAACAATGGAGTACTGTTGTTCTATAAATACAACACAAAATGATACAAATAGAAATGATAATTTCATCACTTTACCTCATTCATAGCATTTACATCAACATTTCCTTTGGTTATTAATAATTTGATAATTTCAGTTTTATCCTTGTAAGCAGCATAGTGTAATGGAGTACCATAATACTATAAGATTGACTTAATGGAATAAGTGTTACATGTAAAGTACAAATGTAATTAGGACATAAAATTTTATCAGTGGGTGTCAAGGTAAAAATCTGGGTCATGGTCACATCAATAATGTAACAACATGATTATTATTCATTACAAAAAGTACAATTAATCAACATTATACAGTATCATAGAATAAAACTTACATGTACTTCATCCACAACATCAGTTCTAGCTCCATTAGTTAATAGAATATCAACAGTTTCAATACTACTACTCTTAACAGCTTCAAACAATGGAGTTCTCTTCCTCTATAAATACAAAACAAAAAGATACAATTAGAATTAATTGATTATTTAATAACTTTACCTTATCCATAGCATTCACATCAGCATTTCCTTTAATTATTAATAATTTGATAATATTAGCATTACCAGTTTCAATAGCACAGTGTAATGGAGTACCTTCATACTATTATTGATACGATTATTTTATGATTATATTAATAAAAAACAGATAATAAAAATTACTTTGAAAGTGAAACATGCCTTTTATAAGTTGTTGAGCAATTTACTAAAGCAAGTACTAAGTGTAGGTGTTGCATTGAGTATGAGTACATGCTGTATGGTTCAGTGGTAATTTCTGTGGGTATTAATTTTCGTCAATGTTGTGGTTCATTTATATCCATAAAATTTTAACCCCACAACCCACGCATAAAAAACTAATAAATGGACCATGCAGATCGAGCTCTAACTATTACATGTATTTTCATAACAGCAAAGAGGCCACAATCTTCCTTTTTACTATAAGCAGTGTACATGTATCAGAAGCCATCACTGTATACATTGTGTATCCAATAGTGTTGTTTTAGTTACAAAATTTAGTTTTAGTTTAGTAACTATTAGTTTTTCCTCTTTTTTATTAAATTAGTTAGTTTATAGTTTAGTTTTGCCCTTTTATCAAGAGTTTTAGTTAGTTCTAGTTAGTTTTTTTTCAATGAAAAAAAAATTAGTTAGTTTGTAGTTAGTTAACTAAATCTTTGCATGCTCATAGTTAGTATTAGTTTTAACAAATTTAGTTAGTTATTTTAGTTAAATCGCTTGAATGGCTATAGAAATTGCTTGTTAGTCTTTAAAATCTCAGTTTCTAGTGTTGCTCCACTTAATACTCATCTTTATGACACTTCAGGTGTTGTTTGAAATTTGTAGAATTCTTTCCTTTGACTCTAGCTCCACACTCTCTTTCTTCATTCCTG
>NW_003546548.1:40327-44024 GCF_000090795.2 Amphimedon queenslandica
TGTACCAACTACCAGACCACTGACTAGCACATGTATATGTATACCTGACATGCATGTGACATGCTGATGATGACAGTTGTTATTTTTGCAACAAGCCTGAACAAGAGTATATAATGTATCAAATAGATAAGTGTTTTAGTTTTATTTCTACCAATATTATTTGTTATAGTTAGTTTTGAAGCATTAAAGTTAAGTATAGTTAGTTTATAGTTAGTTATGAAGGGGTAAAAATTTTTTTAGTTAGTTTATAGTTAGTTATTTTTGAGTAAAAATTGTTTTAGTTAGTTATAGTTAGTTAACTAAAAGTCAACAAGGCCAAACTAAAAGTATTATTAGTTTTAGTTTTAGTTAACTAAAACAACACTAGTATCCAAGTGAAAAAAGTGCATTAATTGCCAGATATTTGTACCCATGAAGTTATACCCTGAAATATTAGCTTTTAAAATTTTTTTGGGGAAAACTTGAAACATTGAATGCTTGAAAATTACCAACTATACAGTAAATTAAAATTATTAATGTATAGTTTTGATGCTTAAAAAGGTTATTACCCAATCTTTTTCAGAAATAGTCTAATCATATATCTCTATACACATGTATACATTCACTGGGCTGCTACTTATAAATGTATTATATCATAATTGTACTGGCAGCTTACAGTGTCAGAACCAATATTAGGATCAGCTCCTTTTTCAAGTAGCACTTCAACAATTCCAATGTTTTTATTCTTGATGGCTTTAATAAGAGCAGTAGGACCACCGGAATAATACTATTATAACAAATAAAAATTACAGTACATGTAGCTACAAACCTTAACACAACAATTAGGATCAGCTCCTTTTTCCAGTAACAATTTAACAACATCAATATAATCTTTTTCAATGGCTATAATAAGAGCAGTAGCACCACCATATAAATACTATTATAAAAAGTAGAATATTGCAGTAATACTTATACATGTACCGTATAGCAGAAAATTTTGGAGGGACTAAAATTTGGCGAATTGCTAAATTTTGGCAAATTGCTAAATTTTGGTGATTGGCGGATTTTAATTTGGTGAATTGGTAGCCATGTGCCATTGAGCATGCGTATAATGGCTCAAAATGGCGGATTTAATTTTGGCAAAAATGCCAAATTCGCCAAATTTAATTCCCTCCAAAATTTCCTGCTATACGGTACATTATACATGTATATGTAGTTACAAACATTAGGATTAGCTCCAGCTTCAAGTAGACCAGCTACCACCTCAGGTTTAGTATCGAATTCTATAGACTTTATCAACTCTCTGTTCTGCATGTACATGTATGTAATTTAATAAAGCTAATATACAATTTATCATCATACCAAATTAGAACTTTTAAATTCTTTTTGAATTGATGTAGGCTCAGCCCTGTGTTCAAAAAGGGACACTTCTTGTTGAATGTTAGCTTCACTTGTCTATAAAATTAAGATTTAGATAATTACTCATTTACATAATATAAACATAGCCAATACATTGCAATCATGAAATCACCAAAATATAAGTGTCACCAAAAACTCCCACTACATTGTTATGTTTCCTTGTATTGCCTATTTCGCTATGCAGTGCTCTTATATACACAGTACCAAGAGTACATAATTTACAGAGAGTGTCTAACTGCACTATAGTAGCTGAAACATGACTGCGTAGAACTAAGTCACGTGAGACCACAAGCGTGGGTGTACTTACTAAAAACACGTGTAGAAGTTAACATAAAAAACAGTGGAGAAAACTTGAAGAAGCTTTAGACATCATACTAGTACACTTTATAATGCTGCTGAAGTCTGAGTACTGCTATAGCAGAGGCACCAAAACGGCCAGTAAACCTTGTTGAACAAACTTGGCGGCCATTTTTTCCTACTCATCCACACCCAGTATGCGGGAATGCCCAAAGATGTACAAGAAAAGGCTACGCGGTGATGTTTCAGCTATTATAGTATGGTTAGACACTCTCTGTAAATTATGTACTCTTGACAGTACTAGACTAGTAATTAGTTACATGTGTGTATGCATAATTTACTGTAACTGTAAATACCAAAGTAGTAGTGCTTGTGGTGTGAATGTTACCCTCAGATGATGTGGTATGTACGATTGAAGAAGCACCAACCCTCTAAACAAAAAATTATGATTGAAAATTAATTATCATACTGACATACTGGTTCTGCTTTAGCAGTGGATTCAATCTGTGGGTCTGAAAACATAAATATAAAAAATAATTGTATACAACCAATAAAAGCTAGTTACAGGTGTATATAAAAGTACACATGTACCTTCCTCCTTGCCCTCAAAATCTTCTGTAAAAAATTAGAAAATAAAAATAATTTTATATACTGCATTATCTTAAATGTACCTTCCTCTTCTTGTGGTAATTCAATTACAGTAATGTCGTTGTCCTTTAGCTCCTTCAATATCACTGGATCCTTGAGATCTCTCATGACATCATCAAGAACACATGGTAGTATAGCATAAGTGATGATAATGCATTTCTTTTGTAATTGTTTTAAAAACATATCTTGTGACCATGAGAATTCATCGAAGGTTGAGAGGCAATCATGAGCACTAGTGAATGAATCAGGTTTTTCAACACAAAAGGAAACATAAGGTAATCCAAGTGGAGCAGTAGGAGACAGGTCTGATCGCTTTTCAAATAAAGGTATCAAATTTTTAAAGGAGCCTGCACTTAGTAACTTCGCATATTCTTTTTCGTACTCAGCAAAACGTTCATTAAGCTTATCATCATCGACAAGTTTAGATAATTTTTTTAATAGCTTGTAATTGAGGAACCCAATGAAATCATGTTCACTTAGAAACTCAAAAAAACCTTTAAAATTGTTAACCTTCTTAAGAATATTAATGCAGGGTAGCAGCTGAGACACAACACGAGCTTTTCTCTTTAAGCATCCATGTATCAACATTTTTGCATCTTCTATATCAATGAAATTATTTTCAAGTGACTTTTTCACTGCAAGAACAAGATAATCAAACTTATCCTGCAATTCGTTAGCAATGTCTCGTAGTTTAGAAACTTGATCAACTTTGAGCTCAAGATCATGAACACCTAGAACAATACATGTATGTTATTCTCTTGCCATCTCTCCTTACCTGGATTAACAATGATTGGCTGTGTTGAATGCTCTATTAACAAAAGAAAACTGTGATGATACATGATATACCATACGGTTCGTGAGGTGTTAATTTTCGTCAATTTCAGGGTTCATTTATATCCACAAAATTTTAACTCCTACCACCAACACATGAAAAACTAACTAACCGGCCTGGTCAGGCCATGCATGCAGAGCTCAAACTATTATTTTCAAGTCAGTTGAGGAGCCAGAGTCTTTGTCTATTACTCCATATTCCATTATAAGCCATGTATTGGAAGCTATTGCTAGTGAAAAGAAGTTTGCTAAGTGCCAGCCATGAATTTTGTATCCCACAAATATTAGCTTCTAAGAAATTTTGGAGAAAAAGTGAAATATTGAACCCTCATAAATTACCAGCCGTATACGGTATGTTAGGAAAGTAGGTATAGTAAACATGTAAATTTGACATACATATATTAAAATCATACTACCTAGTTTTTGCCCAGTTACATTAGGCAAGCTCCGATAATACATAGTAGCTAGACTTTACTTACCATAGGTTCAACTTTAATGTAAAGTACATTGTATGGATCAAAAG
>NW_003546548.1:44623-45989 GCF_000090795.2 Amphimedon queenslandica
ACTATGATGCTCTATGAAGTTGCTGCTCTCAAATCTATAGAGATGTCCAAGAAACTGTATCCTCATCTTTTATTAGCTGCAAAGCATCTGTTTAAGCTGTCTTGACTAATCTGGTCTCTTCTGTCATATGACATAGAACCAACCATGTGTTCTTCTTTGCACACACTTTTTGCGTGAGTGTCTCCAGACCCTTCCTTCGCAGGTAGTGAAGGGGCGGGGCGAAACTATGCTCATACATGACACACTATTTGACAGTATGCCTAGTGTTATGTTTATATTATAAATTGGGCTTAATAATGCTCATACATGATTCATCATTAACTATATCAAATATCTAACCTTCACTGGTTTGCATTGTCAGAGGTGTAGCTAATATTGGTCTATTTGATATTTCACTTGTCGGTGTGAAGGGGCGGGCCGATACTAGTATAGGAACAAATGTCATAAAAAATTAACATTAAAATTATTAAGCTTCAAATTTATTCACTTTGTCTTTCTTCATTAATACCATCAGCTACAGCATTCTCTCCTATTCCTCTAAAAGCAGCTATCAGTGTATCTATTGTTGGAGTCTCCACATCATCAGCTTTACGCAGCCAGCTAGCCAAACACTCTGTAAAACAAGGATCAACTTCTCCATGGTCTTTCTTTATTTTCTCTAGAGTATTGTGAGACAATTTAAGACGTAGACCAAGTTGATGATATGATATCTTGCTGTAGTGATGCTTCTCAAGTGATGCAATCACTTCATTAAGATCTCTAATGTCTATAGCAATCATAATACAATAAAATTATTATAATTCTACACTCACTTAAAGTCCTTCCACTAAAAATAGGTTCCAAAACTGATTCAGCCATTAAAGGCGTATTTTCAAATGTAGACTAGGCGGGGCTAGCATAGATAATATAGAGTATACATACAGGGATTGGAAACGGGCCGTAGCAACAGGAAAATGCTAATTGATAGTACCGTAATTATTTTTCTAATTACTCGTATGTAAAATTAAAATGGCTGAAAGTTGAAAAAGGTGGTTTTTTGTTGCATAAAGTCTTATTTTGTATAGGTAACCCTTCAGTAATGTTGAGAGACATTCTTCCTGTTTGCCCAAGCTGTCTGCTGTAGCAATGTATCTGTTTGCAGTTTAAATTCAGTGTTTTATGAATTAGCAATCATTATTGATCACATTTACTATATTTAGTTCTATATTTTGATTTGTACAACCTATTGAATAGAACTGGTGTTGGCAACCTCCGGTGTGTTCTAAGCAATACAATGGTGTGATAGTTAATGTCACAGACCCTTTGGTTTTTATGTTAAGGGTACAAAACAAACCTCTCAAACTAATCAGTAAATCTATTGTTACAG
>NW_003546548.1:47262-49822 GCF_000090795.2 Amphimedon queenslandica
CATACAAAATTACATTTCTTAGCAAATCATAAATGAAGTTATTGATGATGTTGATACATGGCTGCCATACCTTCTATTATGTGTACATGTATTTTATTTACTTACTGTGGTTATTAGCTGAGTTACCATTGTATCATCATCATATTTTGTTAACATCTCATCACTTTCTGGCAATGATGAGAACATTGACAATGAAAATGACATGAAAACACTTGTTAAGCAAAATGCATTTTTATTACTTAGCAAATCAAGTGACTAATAACTTAAAAACTAATTTACATGCCATTCTTTGACTCTGTTAACATAAAAAATATAATTTTAATAACAAAATTTCCTACAGATGTGACAATGTGACTGTGTGTAATTCTGTCTTTCTAGTAACTTGATTAAATCCTAAAGTGGCATCAGTATGATGGCTTAGTTAAATTGGCAGTTTTGTATAAAAGCACAAAAAACTTAAATAGCTATTATGCATTCAATGCAGGTTCACTGTCACTCAGGCTATGGTACTATACAACACCTTATCTGTGTGCATCCATTTCAAATTAATATAATGTTACTTACTGACTGTGCTTCAAAGTAACGCAGCCTTTCTGGTCGCGATGTGGACATTGACATTGACATTGATGAGGACATTTGAATCTGTTGCCTTTCTAGTCGTGATGACATCCATTGCCTTTCTAGCCGTGGTGAAAACATTAACTATAAAATGACATAAAGAATATAAATTATTGACTCTACATGTACAATGTATACCGTAGGGCACCTTTTTTGAGGGCTATAAATTCCGTGGATTATTATTTTGCAGATTTAATTTTCACAAATTTATGCTGTCTCCCATCTGGTACCGTATTAATTTGACTTTCGCGGAAGTACTTTTCGCGAATCTTTCAAAAATTGCAAAATCTGTGAAATTTATAGCCCTAAAAAAGGTGCCCTACAGTATAATGAGTATCAAATGATTATAATTTTACTCTAATCTGAAAGGGTTGACTGTATTCCATAGTCTACATAAAATAAAGTATAGTGCTAACAATGAACGAAACAATGAAGTTCCTTACTGGTGCTATAAAGAATATAAATTATGATTTAGGCAAAATGGCAGTGTTGTCATAAAGTATGACTATTCTTAATATGCAGGCTTACATGTAATTTGTATTACTATTATAAACTACACATGTTAGTGGTGTAAATCATATTTGTAATTATGACCTTAATAAAATTCAGTTAACAGTCTTAATATAGTTTGACAGTATTAATTTTTTTTGCTGAACTTTTTTCAAATACACTTTATACAAGTATATTTTTGTTAAATGAGCCACAAAACTTGGTAACAAATTTAACTCTCTTTTAAATGAATGGCTTGCACTGCTACACCATGCATAGGAGTCATAAACAAGAGGGTGACTTGAGCTCAGGCCTTTTCACACTTGTCCACTTTAGATCCAGAATTGCAACCTACTAAAATAGAATCCTCTTTGGTTGTGTTTAAACTAAGCTATACTTCAAAAGAATTAAAAGTGAATTAAACTGCATTGGCTTCTACGGGTTATGAATATTATTTTAATTAAGATTAATCAATCCACTTCAAACTGCCTCTGGATGTGGATTGACTGAATCTAGCTTCAATCCTGATTCAAGACAAGTGTGAACAAGCTAATCCTGGATTTCATTTTAATTCTGGATCCAAAGTGGACAAGTGTGAAAAGCCTTTAATATAGGGCCTGTTGTTTCAATTGCGACTATATATGATAAAAATTCTGATCTTGCTTATTTAGACCTTGTGATGCTTTGATGTACAAAATTTGACACTCTTACTGCTTTGATCTTGAAGTTAATTTTAAAAGGTTTGGTCCTTGATCTTGACGTTTACTACTGTAAGTCTTAGATGTATGTGTTCATTTCAACTGCAATTGACCTTTTTGATTTTCATTTGATCACAGTCACAGAGTTGCAGGTAAAACAACAGGCTTTATTGGTATAAAAAATGACACCAAAATAATTAAAAACTAGAAATTTGTTTTAAATAGACTATACAAAAAATAATTTATTAGTAAATTACATAGTTATTTTGGTTGTTACTTAACATTTTCTTACTTTTCGCATCTTAGTGATTAATAACTCAGTAATTTCAGATCTAGATAGCTCAGGATTGATACAATACTACATAAAAGTAATAAGCAAAACATTCTCATAGCATTTAGTAAACAATACAATAATGCTGTTAAGAGGTGAATCAACTTCAAAATTTGATTGTTGACCTCTAAAATACTTACTTTCTCACAAGCAGCAGTCACATCAGCTTGGCCTTTAGTAATCAATGATTTGATAATTTCAGTTGATCTACCTTCTTCAATTGCTAGTAACAGAGGAGTGTTACCATACTAGATAAATAAATAATAATAAAACTTAATACAATGTGAGGTTATAGTTAACTAGCTACTAAAAACAACAAAAGTTTTAAAAAATCTCTTTTGCAAAATTACTGTTAAGCTGAACTTTATTTTATAAGAATCACATTTTAGATAACAAGAAATGTAACATTAAAACTACATGTATA
>NW_003546548.1:50520-52015 GCF_000090795.2 Amphimedon queenslandica
TGATAATATCAGCACTTTTACAGTACTCAACAGCATAGTGCAATGGAGTGCCATAAGACTATACATTAAATATAACATAAAGCAAGTGTATAAGTACAAAAATATTCCTATAATTGTTTTCACCACCTTGCATCTATAGCTGGATCTAAGACTTACAGAGGTTCTTTCTACTTTATAATGCTTCTAAAGAAGGCTTTTGTTGCTGTAGCCCCACCCATTTTACGTAAAGGGTATATGGGCAGGAAATTGCTAACTGCTAAGGTATCTTAATTAAGTATTTGTTATTTCTCTAATACAATGTGCATAGAATAAATGCAACTGTGACATAATTATAAATCACATGTTGATAAAAACAATTACAGGAATGATCTAGGAGCTTCACCCCTACATGTATATATAGGTTGGAAAAATTTATTGGACTCGCCACGCTTGCGTAGGCGGGTACTAAGCAGTTGGGTTGTCATTCTGTCATTCTGTCCACACACTTTAATTGATTTGTAAAAAAATTATCTTTTTGTCTGAGCAGTCTAGAGCTCTATTTCTTCTTCTAGCAACAGATAAAGTTGCTTTCTTTCATCTAGTTATGCTCTTGTAGCATTCCGTGGCACCAAAAGCTGTGAACTGCTAAACCAGGGGACCTCTCTCCAGGTGAGAGCTCGTGTTTCACTCTACAGGGCCGAGATTTGCTTCAGAGGTAGAAAATCCCATCTAACGAAAAAAAAAAAGAACGATTTTGTCCTAACTTCGTTTTTTGTGAGTTACAGTTGCTCAAAGTTTGTGATTTAGCCTCTTTGAGAATTTTTCAGGCGGCACTGGGGAAAGCAGGAGCAACCAAACTCTCTCAGTCTCTTTTAAATATCTAGAAAAATTTTCTGTGCCAACTCTTTCTTGGAATAGAGCTTTAGATGCTAAAATAAATTTCAGCTTTTCTTCTTTCTCCTACCCATGTGCCATGATTTAGTTAGTTGTTGGCCACACCCATAGCTTATCATTATAATTATGCAGTCAATAATAATAATTTTTTTCAAATTGCTTAAAATATCACAGTACAAGTAATGCATATCACTCAGGTGAATTCCAGCAGGTGAGTCCATTGCACCATAGTGCTTCATTCAGTCATGCACTCACAGCTCATGCATCTAACATAATTATGTCATAGCCTAGTGAGTGATTTATGCAGAGGTAAAAGTTTACAAAGAAATCAAAATCAAGATAATTTAAAGCATGTATGTGTAAATTCTGAATTATTTCTAAATATGCGAAATCTACAAAATCCAAACCATAAATAAAGCATCTAAGCCCAAATTATCAACAAGTAAATCAAAAACATTAAAAATGGGAAAAATAGTAGGATTGAATTGGGAAAAAAGTAAGGAAACAAGGGAGTACTTGCAAACTGGTATGGTAAGAAATCCTACACCACTGCATGAAGATTATTACCCAAAAGCACAGCAATTATTCACAGGCAACTACATGATAGTACTATTATGAAGCT
>NW_003546548.1:53929-57227 GCF_000090795.2 Amphimedon queenslandica
TTCCCATTTTTAATGTTTTTTATTTACTTGTTTCCATTCTTTTTTCTTAATGTAGTAATTTACATTCAGTTATGATTGTGTGGTTAGGTTAATTATTATTCATGCTGATCACGTGCGAATAAATTAAAATGGAGTCAAACCACAAACACATGCGGTGTCTGCACTCTGCAGCTGGATTTTGTCTTCCATTTTGTTCTCTCCTTGCTTCTTTTAGAAACTACCTTTGTGGTCCTTGACCCAAGCCCTGAGGAGTGATGTAAAAGCCAACTCGAGCGGTTCTCTGGTTTAAAAGATTATTCTCCCAATAGAAGAAGATGAAAGAAGGAAAAGTCTGAAGAATTTTTCAGAAATTTGAATTTGGGCCTGTTCTCTAGAAATGCTCCCGCTACATTACAGTCCACTTTAAAGGTACCAGGAGAATCGCTCAGTGAAGGAGAGCTCATCTAAACCATTTATAAGGCTGTACAACGTAGGATAAAAGAGTTATAAGCATTTTAAAAGTATAAAAACGGCAGCCATCTTGAAAAATTCACCTGAATCCTACATATAGGCTATCACCTATATAATATTATAGTATCAAATTTAGCTTGTTGATTTAATGACTTCATAACTTAATGACATTTTGAGGATTATGATGTCTCAAATACTATATATACATGCACGTGAACATTAGTGAATAATCAATGTAAGCAGTTCATGTATATGTACATGTTATAACAGTAAGGGATATATGACATAATCACATTAATAATCAATAAGCCTGCATGAGCTAATGGTGGATACAATATTTTCCTTGGGCTATATTGCATACCTCAGACACGACATCAGTTCTAGCTCCATTAGTTAATAGAATATCAACAGCTTCAATACTACCACTCTTAACAGCATCAAACAATGGAGTTCTTTTGCTCTATGATAATACAACATAAAGCATAAAGTGACTGATAATTTGAAAACATTACGTTAGCTTTAACATTCACATCATATTCTCCTCTCTTGATCCAAAACTCAAGCACTTCAACTTTACCAGATTTACCAGCACAATGTAGTAGAGTTATACCAAACTATAAAAATAATAACAAAATAACAATAATTTAAACAAAAGGTGAGTCTGCATATTGTCATTACCATATCTTCCAGTGCTACATGTACATGTACATCAGTGCTACCGTATCAGGTTGTTACAGTACATACATAGGTTTCACTTACTTTATCCACAACATCAGTTCTAGCTCCATTAGTTAATAGAATATCAACAGCTTCAATACTACCACTCTTAACAACATTAAACAATGGAGTTCTGTTCCACTATAATAAAACATAAAGTGACTACCAATTTTAAATATTAATTACTTTATCTTTCACATTCACATCATATTCTCCTCTCTTAATCCAAAACTCAAGCATTTCAACTTTACCAGATTCACCTGCACAATGTAGTAGAGTTTCACCATCCTATAAATAATAACAATAATAATAAATAAACAACAAACAAAATTGCCAGCCTGCTATTGGATTAAGTAATTACATACATTGTAGGCAGTCTGCTTTGCTAAATGTGTACAGTTATTTACAGTATTAGGCAGTATTAACTGATCACTGCACATGTGCAAACATAAATATTAAATAGTAATATTTGTACTCAGTCACAAATTTAGTTACCCATGAAACATTATGACTACACATGCAGGCAATATGTTAGCCTGTGTGTTAGTGTTTGCAGTAATTTTTCAAATTTGCTAAATTTAATTTTTATGAATAGACACTGCCAGCGTGCAGCATAAATTGAATCTTAGTCTCCAAAAGTTACAGCTTTCAAAATTTTATGTTGTATAATCATGATCAAGTTTCAACATAAAACTTACTTCAGACACAACATCAGTTCTAGCTCCATTAGTTAATAGAATATCAACAGCTTCAATGCTACCACTCTTAACAGCATTAAACAATGGAGTACAGTTGTCCTATAAATACAAAATTAAATGATACAAATAGAATTAAATAATAATTATTATTGAATAACTTTACCATATCCACAGCATTCACATCAGCTTTTCCTTTAGTTATTAATAATTTGATAATATTATCATTACCAGTTTCACTGGCATGGTGCAAAGGAGTACCATCATACTATATTGATACAATTATTTTATGATCATAATTAATAAAAAATAGATATTTAAAAGTTGCTTACTAAAGCAAGTGCTAATAATGTGTGTGTAAGTAATTTATGGATACAATTATACATGTAGACCATACGGTTGGTGGGGTATTGATTTTTGTCTGTTTCACAGTTCATTTATACCCACATAATTTTAACCCCTACTGCATAAAAAACTAAATAATGGGCCATGCAAAGCTCTAAATATACTATTTTCAAGCCAGTGGAGAAGCCAGAATTTTAGTTTATTATTTTATTATTCAATATAAGCCATGTATCAGTGCTGTAGAAGTGAAAAAAGAAGTTTACTAGAGCCAGGAATATTTGTACCTAAGAATATTAGCTTCTAAGGAAATTTTGGAGAAATATTGGACATTTGAAAATTACCATACCAAAATTATGGTACATTAAAATTATTAATGTATAGTTTTAATGCCAATAATCCTTTTAAAAAGCTAACTTGTTCATTCTTTTAAAGAAATAGTACAACCTCATATGGTGCACTGGCTGTTACATAACTACATGCATGTATACTGGCAACTTACAGTATTAAAACCAATATTAGAATCAGCTCCTTTTTCAAGTAGAACTGCAACAATTCCAATATTATTCTTCTTTACAGCTACAATAAGGGTAGGATTACTACCAGATTTATACTATTGTAACAAATTAAAAAATACAGTATAATACAGCTACAAACCTCAGTAGCATTGGGATTAGCTCCTTTCTCCAGTAACAATTTAACAATATCAGTATTACCTTTTTCAATGGCTATAATAAGAGCAGGATCATCACCAGATGTATACTATTATAACAAATTAGAATACTACAGTATACATGTACAGTAGCTACAAACCTCAGTAGCATTGGGATTAGCTCCTTTCTCCAGTAACAATTTAACAATATCAGTATTACCTTTTTCAATGGCTATAATAAGAGCAGGATCATCACCAGATGTATACTATTATAACAAATTAGAATACTACAGTATACATGTACAGTAGCTACAAACCTTAGTAGCATTAGGATCAGCTCCAGCTTTAAGTAGACCAATAACCTCCTCAGGTTTAGCATGAGACTCTATAGACTTTATCAAATCTCTTCCCTACATATGTAATTATATGTAAAGCTAATATG
>NW_003546548.1:57317-59947 GCF_000090795.2 Amphimedon queenslandica
TAGTTTAATAACTACATGTAAATTACATTCCTTTAACACTACTGCATAGCAAAAAATTTCCATGGCAAATAATTTTATGGATTTTGTAATATTTCAAAATTCATAAAAATAAAATCCACAAAAATTGTTTTAATAAGGTTCAAGATGGCTGAAAAGTAGAAAATTACAAAAATTAAAGGCCACAAAATTGACTTTTTAATAGATTTGCAAAACAAATTTTCCACTATACATTGTATGATAGATATGTGTATGCATAATTTACAGTACCTGTAAATGTGCTATACCTACCAAAGTAGTGCTTGTGGTGGAAATTTTTCCCTCCAATGATGTGGTCTGCATGATTGAAGAAGCATCAACCTTCTTTTCAAAGAAAATTTATCAAAGAAAATTAATTATTATACTGACGTACTGGTTCTATTTTAGCGGCAGTGGATTCAATCTGTGGGTCCGAAAACATAAAAATGAAAAAATAATTGTATAAACTAATAAAAGCTAATATACATGTACATGTAGTAAAAGTATTATAATTTTGTATACTGCACCATCTTACCTCCCTCTTCTTGTGGTAATTCAACTACTCTAATATCATTGTCCTCTAGCTTTTTCAATATCACTAGATCCTTGAGATCTCTCATGACATCATCAAGAACACATGGCAGTATAGCATAAGTGATGATAATACAGTTCTTCCTTAATTGTTTTAGAATCGCATCAGATGACCATGAGAATTCACCAAAGGTCGATACCCATGTATAAACACAAGTGAGTAACCAAGGCTTCTCAAGACGAAAAGAAATGTAAGGTAAGCCAAGAGGAGCAGTAGGAGATAGATCAGATTGTTTTTCAAATAAAGGTATCAAATCATTAAAGGAAGCTGCACTCAACAATTTAGCATATTCTTTTTCATATTCAAGTAAATGCCGGTTAATCTCATCATCATTCTTAGCAAATTCAATAATGAGTTTCTTCAATAGCTTGTAATTGAGGTAACCAATGAAATCATAATCACTTAGAAAATCAAAAAAGCTTTTAAAATCATTGACCTTCTTGAGAATATCAATGCAGGGCATTAATTCAGGAACAACACTAGCTTTTCTCTTTAAACATTCCTTTATCAAAAACTTTGCATCTTCTACATCAATGGAATGACTTTCAAGTGACTTTCTCACTGCAAGAGCAAGCGAAACATATTTTCCATGTAATTCATTAGCAGTGTCTTGCAAATCATCAACTTGATCAACTATGCGCTCAAGTTTACGAACACCTACAACAATACATAAGCTATAGTTACTATAATATAATAAAAAAATGACAAAACAAAAATTAAACCAGTGACCTTGTGATAATCATAAAACATTGCACTTCAAAAGTTAGGTTATTTGAAACAATCTAAACAACTGGGTTATATATACAGCCATAACATTTTAGGGATGCATGTTTATTTGAGCTGGGCTTGTAATCAGGCAATACAGTATATATTTCAATTCATAATATTTTAAAGCAAGTAAGAAAAGATTGCATCTCCTCTACAACATGCATCATCTATATCAGACAATGCTATACATAACCTGTGCATTACCTCTCACCTTCAGATCAAAGGCCTGAAGCCACATTAGCTAAGGTGGAGCCTGACTAAAGCCACTCCCCTGGTTGGCAGAATGCAGTACAAACGAATGGAAGAAAAGCATTAAAAAGCAAATGAGCAGTTCTTCTTACATCTATTCTTTAAATTAGAGCCGCTACTTCTGCTATACACACCAATGAATCAGCGAGGAGCCTCTTTGCTGCTATAAACTACTTCTTTCCTTCTTATTTTGGAAATTTTCCTTGATCTCCATTCCTTCGATGTAGCTTTCTGCCAACCAAGGGGTGTGGTACTTGAGTGGGTGAAGATTTCTACGCCTACATTTAATCACAATTTAATGGTATTCATACTTTACTTCAAAGGAAGTGTGAACTAACGCGCAGGTTATGTATACTGTAGAGGTGGGCGATACCAGAAATTTTGAATCAATACCGATACCAAGTAGTCTGAGTCTCAGTATCGATGGTATCGAGTAGTGAATGAGAAGTCAGCTACTGCGCACGCACAATTAAGTTATAATTAGTTATTAATAAAAATGAAGGGAAATAAGCCGCCATTTTGTAATTATTAAGAGATGAGGCCATAATTATGACGTAATGAAATAGGTATGGTGGGGCATGGTTACTCACTACTTGATACCAGGATTTGGTATCGAGTACTTGGTATCGGAGGCCTGGTATCGGATATATGAGTACTTTGGTATCGTATCGCCCACCTCTAGTATACTGGCTCACTTTCAGTTGTAGGCAGTGTTTGGGGTGTGGCTAATGAAACGTCACTTCTTGACATAGCAATAAATAGATCTAAGTAAAATAAAAGCAATTAATAAAAAATGATTATTTAAAGCAAAGCATCTCACTTTGTTTTTCTGTGTCAATACCATCAGCTACAGCATTCTCTCCTATTCCTCTAAGAGCAGCTATCAGTGTATCTATTGTTGGAGTCTCCACACCATCAGCTTTACGTAACCAGCTAGCCAAACACTCTGTGAAACAAGGGTCTACTCCTCCATGGTTCTTTCTTTATTTTCTCTAGTGTATTGTGA
>NW_003546548.1:60274-61903 GCF_000090795.2 Amphimedon queenslandica
AACTAAGGAAAATATTAATAAGGATTTGGTATGTGATGATTTTTTGTGGCGGAAAATCAGAGGAAGATGATGGAATGAAAAGTAACACAGTACCCTCACTACATGCATCTATACTAACACTAATGAAACAAATGATACTGTTGATATTAATGTATAGTAATTAGTTAACTTTGTGTATATATACACAAACAATTATTATTGTTATAATACATTTAAATTTTAATCATGTAAATTAAATAAAAAACAATACCTAAAATAACAAAAATATTAAATAAGCTATTTCTGCATTTCTATTGCCATTGACAATTAAGTTATATTATCATTTTACTTCTCCCTGTCCCTGTTCAAAGTACATACATGTAATATAAGAATAATAATGATTAATCTTACTGCAGTAGTACTCTTGTCAGGCCTGTATGTACTTTCTTTGGTCTGCATTAAAAATTATTTATAACGTAAAGGCTATGGTTTAGATAAAATGGGATCAGTGTTGTAAAAGTCATAAAAACTTATAGTGATTGTGCCTTCAACGAAGATTTGCTATCACCAGCTTATATGGTACATTCTATTGTGTGCAGATACAAATTATTTACTTACTAGCTCAGAAGACACCTCATCATCATAGTGACTTGATGACTTCAGTTTCCTTTGTGGCAGTGATGAAGACATTGACTATATAATGACAAAAGAGTGAATTACTGACAGCCCAACATCTGCTAATTTTATGCCACTGGAAATTACATACAAAATTACATTTCTTAGCAAATCAATAATGAAGTTATTGACGAAGTTGATACATGGCTGCCATACCTTCTATTATGTGTACATGTATTTTATTTACTTACTGTGGTTATTAGCTGAGTTACCATTGTATCATCATCATATTTTGTTAACATTTCATCACTTTCTGGCAATGATGAGAACATTGACTATGAAAATGACATGAAAACACTTGTTAAGCAAAATGCATTTTTTTTACTTAGCAAATCAAGTGACTAATAACTTAAAAACTAATTTACATGCCATTTTTTGACTCTGTTAACATAAAAAAATATAATTTTAATAACAAAACTTCCTACAGATGTGATGATGTGACTGTGTGTAATTCTGTCTTTCTAGTAACTTGATTAAATCCTAAAGTGGCATCAGTATGATGGCTTAGTTAAATTGGCAGTTTTGTATAAAAGCACAAAAAACTTAAATAGCTATTATGCATCCAATGCAGGTTCACTATCACTCAGGCTATGGTACTTCACAACACCTAATCTGTGTGCATCCATTTTAAAATAATATAATGTTACTTACTGACTGTGCTTTATAGTAATGCAGCCTTTCTGGTCGCGATGTGGACATTGACATTGACGAGGACATTGACATTGATGAGGACATTTGAATCTTTTGCCTTTCTGGTCGTGATGACATCAACTGCCTTTCTGGTCGTGCTGACATCCAATGCCTTTCTAGCCATGGTGAGGACATTAACTATAAAATGACATAAAGAATATAAATTATTGACTCTACATGTACAAGAACATAAAAAATTTAAAAAAACAAGATGAAGTAGGATTCCGAACAACCACCGAAAATACGAAATGAAAATCCAACTCGTGACGTAAATTCAACTCTACA
>NW_003546548.1:62751-66596 GCF_000090795.2 Amphimedon queenslandica
GCTGTTGTCAAGTTCATAATTATCATTGCATATCATAAGTCATAACATTAATTAATTGTTTATTTTTTAAAGCAAAATAAAATAACACACTTGATAAAACAGTAACATGTAAAATCAATACCTTCTTTTAGCTGGAAACCTCCACTAAAGTATTGCAGTAAGTTGATTCCAAGCATAGCTTGGTAAAAATAACTTGCTTCTTCCAGAGCTGCAGATCTGAGCATGCACGACCACACCCAAATTTTGGAGCACATGGCAAGCTTCTTAATTAACAAAATGGCGGCATGCAGCTAAGTGGCTCGATCCAGCAGTCACAGTATCACCTTTTCATCACTTGAAGAATGATCTGATGGGACATGGACCTGCGCATAGACTGTTGGAGTAGATTGGTGTAAGAATTATCCTTGTAGCACCAACCAATACTGAGATACACACCGACAACTGGATTGACAGGACTTCTGACTTGATGATGAAGATGAAAAAAGGTGGTACCAATGGAGTCCTCTGGTCAAGATGATGTCCTCTAAGAAGTCTGGTAAGCATAGGAGCTCGTTTTCCCGGTATAGCAAGGCTGCAAAAGTCGTGACAGCCATTTTGTTTGGGGGGTGAATCCTACCTTAGTAACGCTACCGCGTTACTAATGTATACTTTTGTGGATTTAATTTTCACAAATTTATGCTGTCTCCCATCTTGTACCGTACTAATTTGATTTTTGCAGATGTAATTTTCGCGAATCTTTCAAAAATTGCAAAATCTGCGAAATTTATAGCACTAAAAAAGGTGCCCTATGGTATAGTGTAATGAGTATCAAATGATTATAATTTTACTCTAACCTGAAAGGGTTGAAAGCGTTCCATAGTCTACATATAATAAAGTATAATGCTAACAATGAATGAAACAATAAAGTTCCTTACTGGTGCTATAATGTATAATTTATGATTTAGGCAAAATGGCAGTGTTGTCATAAAGTATGACTATTCTTAATGTGCAGGCTTACATGTAATTTGTATCACTATTATAAACTACACATTTTAGTGGTGTAAATCATATTTGTAATTATGACCTTAATAAAATTCAGTTAACAGTCTTAATATAGTTTGACAGTATTAATTTTTTTTGCTGAACTTTTTTCAAGTACACTTTATACAAGTATATTTTTGTTAAATGAGCCACAAAACTTGGTAACAAATTTAACTCTCTTTTAAATGCATGGCTTGCACTGCTATACCATGCATAGGAGTCATAAACAAGAGGGTGACTTGAGCTCAGGCCTTTTCACATTTGTCTACTTTAGATCCAGAATTTCAACCTACTAAAATAGAATCCTCTTTGGTTGTGTTTAAACTAAGCTATACTTTAAAAGAATTAAAAGTGAATTAAACTGCATTGGCTTCTACAGGTTATAAATATTATTTTAATTAAGATTAATCAATCCACTTCAAACCACCTCTGGATGTGGATTGACTGAATCTAGCTTCAATCCTGATTCAAGACAAGTGTGAACAAGCTAATCCTGGATTTTATTTTAATTCTGGATCCAAAGTGGACAAGTGTGAAACAGTGGCGGATCTGGGCCCGGGCCTAGACGGGCCATGGCCCGGGCATCAGAAGTCAGTAATGAGATTCATTAGATGCAATGTAAACAATTCCCTGCCTCAAGTTTTGATAAAGCAAACCACAAGCCACACCAGAGTACTTAAGTGCTTGAAGAGCATTATAAGCACAGCATAGATGAGGAAATTGTTGAAACCCATCATAAAAATGGCCAAAAGATGCATAACCATAAAATAACTAGTTGAAAAGTGGACACACCCACTTCCTGGCCCTACCATTAACTTGCACCCAGATCCGCCACTGGTGTGAAAAGCCTTTAATATAGGGCCTGTTGTTTCAATTGCGACTATATATGATAAAAATTCTGATCTTGCTTATTTAGACCTTGTGATGCTTTGATGTACAAAATTTGACACTCTTACTGCTTTGATCTTGAAGTTAATTTTAAAAGGTTTGGTCCTTGATCTTGACGTTTACTACAGTAAGTCTTAGATGTATGTGTTCATTTAACTGCAATTGACCTTTTTGATTTTGATTTGATCACAGTCACAGAGTTGCAGGTAAAACAACAGGCTTTATTTGGTATAAAAAATGACACCAAAATAATTAAAAACTAGAAATTTGTTTTAAATAGACTATACAAAAAATAATTTATTAGTAAATTACATAGTTATTTTGGTTGTTACTTAACATTTTCTTACTTTTCGCATCTTAGTGATGATTAATAACTCAGTAATTTCAGATCTAGATAGCTCAGGATTGATACAATACTACATAAAAGTAATAAGCAAAACATTCTCATAGCATTTAGTAAACAATACAATAATGCTGTTAAGAGGTGAATCAACTTCAAAATTTGATTGTTGACCTCTAAAATACTTACTTTCTCACAAGCAGCAGTCACATCAGCTTGACCTTTAGTAATCAATAATTTGATAACTTCAGTTGATTCACCTTTTTCAATTGCTAGTAACAGAGGAGTGTTACCATACTAGATAAATAAATAATAAAAAACTTAATACAATGTGAGGTTATAGTTAACTAGCTACTAAAAACAACAAAAGTTTTTAAAAATCTCTTTTGCAAAATTACTGTTAAGCTGAACTTTATTTTATAAGAATCACATTTTAGATAACAAGAAATGTAACATTAAAACTACATGCATATAATGGACAATTTGAGATGAAGTATGTGCTGGGCTAAAATATGCTGGGAGATTATACTTATTATACCATGGTGAGTGGGTGGTTACCATGGAAACCTTTGATGTTTAGCTGGAGTTATATGCCCATAACCACCCTGCAGACAGTGTGGGTTTTCACAGTTTACACAAGAACAATACTGCATTGGTATCACAGTTTACATAAGAACAATACTGCAATACTTTACCATGGCATAAGTCAGATACATCCCTGTCTGGAGGTGGTTATGGGTACATAACTAGGGACACACACATTATTCGGGAATTTCTTTTGGAATAATGGGTGTGAAATTTAGAGAAAGAATAATGGGTTAAAATTTGCCTGCCTAGATCATGTGATCAATTTAACCCTTTCAATACTGCATGAGCATGTGTCTGCAAACAGTACAGTATAATTTAACAGCACTTTACAGCAACAGCAATGAGTAACTCCACTGGAAATAATACTGAACAGATTTCAGGACACTCAAAGTAATTCACTTGAGGATTACATTGAGTCATCAGTAGTGTTACAATATAACCATGAATGATGATATTAATAATCAAAATGAATTTTTGGTATTATCAGAGCATAATAATAGGAATAATGGGCCAAAAAGGAGAGAATAATGGGATTGAGGAAGAGAATTGAAGAATAGAATTATAGGGTTGAAAAAAAGAATAATGTGCATGTCCCTATACATAACTCCCTCGAGATAAGTGGTCTCGGGCTACGCCCTCGACCACTTATCTCGCGGGAGTTATGTACCCATAACCACCTCCAGACAGGGATGTATCCTACACATACCCATGTAGCTCCAAATTTTTGTCAGTCAAAAATTTTGTCAAAATCTTAATTTCTTGTTAAAATTAATTTTTGTCAATAAAATTGTGAGTTATAAATCCACATATTACCCACGTGGAACAAAAACTAGTCAGATGATATTTTTTACCTTTGGAGCCATACGGTATACATGTGGGAGAGTCAGTAATAGTTAATAGTGTAAAAGTACATGTATAAAGTACAAAGTATTACATAGGCAAAATGCATGTACATGGCAAGTTGGCAACCTTACTTTATCCACAACATCAGTTCTAGCTCCATTAGTTA
>NW_003546548.1:66606-75744 GCF_000090795.2 Amphimedon queenslandica
ACAAAAAAAGGATCACAAGCACATTGTACAGCTGGACAGTCAATTAATTCTGGTAATTTAGTGATTTCTAGGCAAACATGAAATTAAAACTTGCCAATTGTCTTGCAAATTACAATTGTAACTGCCATAATGATAAAAGAAGATAATTGTGAGAATTGATATTTGTAAAATGCACTGGTATAAGTCTATAAGACTCTTTAAAATGGCTAATTTTTAATTCCCTGCTAGCCATATCTACATGTATAACATAAAGTTTTATAATTATTATAAACATACAATAATTATTACTTACACTATCTTCTGACATCTCAAGAGTATGTGTATGTTTTGACATTAGCTATAAACAGAATTAAAAACTGTTAAATCATGCCAACTAGTAATTATACAAAAGAAGATGACATCTTTGCTAAACTTTTTAAAATAATATTTATTACCTTTGGCATCTTAGTAATCAATAACTCAGCAATTTCAGATCTAGATAGCTCAGGATTGATACGATACTACATAAAAATAATAAGCAACACATTCTCACAGCACTTAACAAATTATACAATAATGCTGTCAAGAGGTGAATTAACTTCAAGTTCGATTGACCTCTAAAATACTTACTTTCTCACAAGCAGCAGTCACATCAGCTTGACCTTTAGTAATCAATAATTTGATAATTTCAGTTGATGGGCCTTCTTCAATTGCTGTAACAGAGGAGTGTTACCATACTAGATAAATAAATAATAATAAAAATTAATACAATGTGAGGTTATAGTTAACCAGCTACAAAAAGTTAAAAAAAATCTCTTTTGCAAAATTACTGTTAAGCTGAACTTTATTTTTTAAGAATCACATTTTAGATAACAAATGTAACATTAGAACTACATGTATATAATGGACAATTTGAGATGAAGTATGTGCTGGGCTAAAATATGCTGGGAAACAATACTTAATACCATGTACATGTAGCTCCAAATTTTTGACGACCTTTTTCAATTGCTAGTAACAGAGGAGTGTTACCATGCAAGACAATTAAAACTAATAATAAAAAAGAACTTAGTATCAGGTGACGTTAGAGTTATACTAAAACAATAAAATTAAAGTTTTCAAAACATCTCTTTTGCAAAATTACTGTTCAGCTCAACTTTATTTAATAAGAATCTTGTTTTAGATTATGAGAAATTCAACATTACAATGGTGACTCTATAATGAACACTTTGAGATGCTGTACATGCTGGGCTAAAATATACTGGAAGACTACTTATACCATGTACATGTAGCTCCAAATTTTTGTCAGTGTCAATCTTAATTTGTTGTTTTTGTCAATAAAATTGTCATCATTTCTGTTATAAATCCACATACAACCCACATGGAACAAAAAAATTAACAGTTAATAATTTTGTCAAACAAAAATGTGTACATGTCGGAGATTTGGTAATAATTAATAGTGTAAAAGTATATGTAAAGTATTCATGCATTCATTAAATACGTAGGCAATATGCATGTACATGGAAATCTTACTTTATCCACAACATCAGTTATAGCTCCATTAGTTAATAGAATATTAACAATTTCACTACTCCGCTCAACAGCATGAAACAATGGAGTTCTGTTCTCCTATAAAATACAACACAAAATGATACAATTAGAAATGAGTATTTAGTAGTAACTTTACCTCATCCACAGCATTCACATCAGCATTTCATTTAGTTATTAATAATTTGATAGTATCAGCTTCACCAAAATGACAAGCATTGTGTAATGGAGTTTTATTATACTATAAAAGCAAATTTTTGTATATTTTACAGACATAAATAACTAAATATAGTGCTTCTTCAAGGATAAAGAATTTATGGATTTTTTAAACACTCATAAAATTAAATTATGTGGAATATGGTACAAGATGGCTAAAATAATGGAAATTTGCAAAAATTAATTTGATGAATCTTTGGCTTGTATCCTTGAAAAAACTGCTACACAATAGCGTGTATTATTATGTACATGCAATCATGCATGTATATAAGATTAATGTATACCCCCATAACATCAGTTTTAGCTCCATTAGTCAATAGAATATTAACAATTTCACTACTCTGCTCAACAGCATGAAACAATGGAGTTCTGTTCTTCTATAAAATACAACACAGAGACAATTTAAAATGAGTACTTATTATTAACTTTACCTCATCCACAGCATTCACATCAGCTTTTCCTTTAGTTATTAATAATTTGATAATATCAGCACTTTTATAGCGTTCAACAGCAGAGTGCAATGGAGTGCCATAAGACTATACATTAAAAATAACGTAAAACATGTGTATAAGTACAAAAATATTCCTATAATTGTTTTCACCACCTTGCATCTATTGCTGGATCTAAGACTTACAGAGGTTCTCTCTACTTGATAATGCTTCTAAAAAGGCTTTTGTTGCTGTGGCCACACCCATTTTACGTAAAGGGTGTGGGTAAGAAATTACTAACTGCTAAGGTGTCTTAATTTAGTATATGTGACCATAATTGACAAAAGGTACCTTATGGCGGGTAGTGAAATTTGTCTTTCTAGCCTAAGAAATCCAACTTCCTGAGCCCCATTTGTCATAAAATTACTCCACAGGATGCAAAAAGTTACCATGAAACTTTTAGAAACAATGATTGTCGAACAAAGCACTCACAGGTTGATATTTGCCATTATTAAGATCAATTTTAAAATCCGCCATAAGGGCCCTTTTGTCAATTATGGTCACATATTTGTTATTTCTCCAATACAACATGCATAGAATAAATGCAACTGTGATATAATTATAGATTGCATGTTGGTAAAAACAATTACAGGAATGATCTAGGAGCTTCACCCCTACAGGTACATGTATGTTGGAAAAATTTATTCAGTCATGCACTCACAGCTCATGCATCTAACATAATTATGTCATAGAGTGAGTGATTTATGCAGAGGTAAAAGTTTACAAATAAATCAAAATCAAGATAACTTAAAGCATACATGTATGTGTAAATTCTGAATTATTTCTAAATATGTGAAATCTACAAAATTATTAACCCCCAAACATAAATAAAGCATTCTTGCCCAAATTATCAATAATATAGTATCAAATTAAGCTTGTTGGCTTAATGACTTAATAACTTAAAGACATTACTAATAAATTTTGAGGATTATGATGTCTCAAGTACATGTACTATACATGCATGTGAACATTAGTGAATAATTAATGTAAGCAGTTCACGTACCGCTATATACATGTTACAGGTTCATGTTATAACAGTAAGGGATATAATGATATATCACATTTATAATCAACAAGCCTGACCTAATGGCGGATGCTATATCGCATTTTTGGACACCCACCTCATAAAGACCTGTCTAGTATAATATACATGATTTATTTAACAAATCTTACCTCAGACATGACATCAGTTCTAGCTCCATTAGTTAATAGAATATCAACAGCTTCAATACAACCACTCTTAACAGCATTAAACAATGGAGTACTGTGGTACTATAAATACAACTTTAAATGATACAAATAGAACTAAATGATAACTTTACCTCATCCACAGCATTCACGTCAGCATTTCCTTTAGTTATTAATAATTTGATAACTTCAGTTGATCTTAGACGACCTTTTTCAATTGCTAGTAACAGAGGAGTGTTACCATGCTAGACAATTAAAATTAATAATAAAAAATAACTTAGTACCAGGTGACGTTAGAGTTATACTAAAACAACAAAATTAAAGTTTTCAAAACATCTCTTTTGCAAAATTACTGTTCAGCTCAACTTTATTTAATAAGAATCTTGTTTTAGATTATGAGAAATTCAACATTACAATGGTGACTCTATAATGAACACTTTGAGATGCTGTACATGCTGGGCTAAAATATGCTGGAAGACTACTTATACCAAGTACATGTAGCTCCAAATTTTTGTCAGTGTCAATCTTAATTTGTTGTTTTTGTCAATAAAATTGTCATCATTTCTGTTATAAATCCACATAGCTACAACCCACATGGAACAAAAAAATTAACAGTTAATAATTTTGTCAAACAAAAATGTGTACATGTCGGAGATTTGGTAATAATTAATAGTGTAAAATTATATGTAAAGTATTCATGCATTCATTAAATACATAGGCAATATGCATGTACATGGAAATCTTACTTTATCCACAACATCAGTTTTAGCTCCATTAGTTAATAGAATATTAACAATTTCACTACTCCGCTCAACAGCATGAAACAATGGAGTTCTGTTCTTCTATAAAATACAACACAGAATGATACAATTAGAAATGAGTATTTAGTAGTAACTTTACCTCATCCACAGCATTCACATCAGCATTTCCTTTAGTTATTAATAATTTGACAATATCAGCTTCACCAAAACGACAAGCATTGTGTAATGGAGTTTCATTATACTATAAAAGTAAATTTTTGTATATTTTACACACGTAAATAACTAAATATAGTGCTTCTTCAAGGATAAAAAATTTATGGATTTTTTTAAACAATCATAAAATTAAATTATGTGAAATATGGTACAAGATGGCTAAAATAATGGAAATTTGCAAAAATTAATTTGATGAATCTTTAAAAGGCTTGTATCCTTGAAAAAACTGCTACACAGTAGTATGTATACTTATTATTAACTTTACCTTATCCACAGCATTCACATCAGCTTTTCCTTTAGTTATTAATAATTTGATAATTTCAGCACTTTTACAATACTCAATAGCATAGTGCAATGGAGTGCCAGAAGACTATACATTAAATAAAACGTAAAACAAGTGTATAAGTATAAAAATATTCCTATAATTGTTTTCACCACCTTGCATCTATAGCTGGATCTAAGACTTACAGAGGTTCTTTCTACTTTATAATGCTTCTAAAGAAGGCTTTTGTTGCTGTAGCCACACCCATTTTACGTAAAGGGTGTAGGCAAGAAATTGCTAACTGCTAAGGTGTCTTAATTTAGTATTTGTTATTTCTCTAATACAACGTGCATAGAATAAATGCAACTGTGACATAATTATAAATTGCATGTCGGTAAAAACAATTACAGGAATGATCTAGGAGCTTCACCACTACATGTAGGCTGGAAAAATTTATTCAGTCATGCACTCACAGCTCATGCATCTAACATAATTATGCCATAGAGTAAGTGATTTATGCAGAGGTAAAAGTTTACAAAGGAATCAAAATCAAGATAACTTAAAGCATACATGTATGTGTAAATTCTGCATTATTTCTAAATATGTGAAATCTACAAAATCCAAACCATAAACAAAGCATCTATACCCAAATTATCAATATTAATTAGGCTTGTTGATTTAATGACTTTATAACTTAATGACATTATTAATGATATTTGAGGATTATGATGTCTCAAATACTATACATGCACGTGAACATTAGTGAATAGTCATTATAAGCAGTTCATGTATATGTACATGTTATAAAAGTAAGGGATATATGACATAATCACATTTATAATCAACAAGCCTGAGCTAATGGCGGATACAATAATTTCCTTGGGCTATATTGCATATTTGGACACATACCTCATAAAGACCTGTCTACTATAATATACATGACTTATTTAACAAATCTTACGCTAGACACAACATCAGTTCTAGCTCCATTAGTTAATAGAATATCAACAGCTTCAATACTACCACTCTCAACAGCATTAAACAATGGAGTTCTGTTCAACTATAATAAAGCATAAAGTGACTACCAATTTTAAATATTAATTACTTTATCTTTCACATTCACATCATAATCTCCTCTCTTAATCCAAAACTCAAGCATTTCAACTTTACTAGATTCACCAGCACAATGTAGTAGAGTTTTACCATACTATAAATAATAACAATAACAATAAATATGACAACAAACAAAATTGCCAGCCTGGTATTGTATTAAGTAATTACATTGTAGGCAGTCTGCTTTGCTAAATGTGCACAATTATTTACAGTATTAGGTAGTATTAACTGATCACTGCACATGTGCAAACATAAATTTTGAATAGTAATATTTGTACTCAGTCACAAATTTAGTTACCCATGAAACATTATGACTACACATACAGGCAATATGTTAGCATGTGTGTTAGTGTTTGCAGTAAATTTTGCAAATCTGCTAAATTTAATTTTTATAAACAGACACTGCCAGCATTCAGCATAAATTGAATCTTAAATCTCTAAAAGTTACAGCCTTCAAAAATTTTATATTGCATAAAACTTACTTTATCCACAACATCAGTTCTAGCTTCATTAGTTAATAGAATATCAACGCATAAGGTCCATTATCATGAATAGACAAGCATGCAACATAAATTGAATCTTAAATCTTCAAAATTTACAGCCTTCAAAAATTTTATGCTGTATGGTCAAGTTTCAATATAAAACTTACATTATCCACAAGATCAGTTCTAGCTCCATTAATTATATAATAGAATATCAACAGCTTCAATACTACCACTCTTAACAGCATTAAACAATGGAGTTTTGTTCCACTATAAATACAACATTAAATGATACAAATAGAATTAAATAACTTTACCCTATCCACAGCATTCACATCAGCCTTTCCTTTAGTTATTAATAATTTGATAAAATCAGCATTACCAGTTTCAATAGCAAGGTGCAAGGAAGTATGTCCAAACTATATTGATATAATTATTTTCATGATCATATTGATAAAAACAGATACACATGTACTTAAATGTTGCTGAGTAACATACTAAAGCAAGTGCTAATAATGTGTGTGTAAGTAATGTATTGGGTACGAGTAATCAAGTATATATGTAGACCATGATGTGGAAACTGCCAGACATGCCAGTCATTGTCCAGTATTGGTGAGTTTTGTCTGATTTTGGGGTCAATTGAAAGGACAAAATAACCGTTAATTGGCCTCGCCTACGCGAGGTATAGGTAGTTGTTGTGTGTGTCTGTCATTACCCGAGACCGCGTAGGCGTTGGTCGAGGGTAAAGCAGTCGTCCTGTCTGTGTGTTCGCTTTGACCTCCACTTTTGAGCTGACACTGCTTTCTTGTCTTGTCCTGGAGAGTCTTATAATCAACACTAGCTCTAGAAAAAGTTATTCTCCGTCTTGGGAATCTTTGATTTGTCTTTTCCGTGGTAAAAGAAGCTGGCAAAGTCGCCAAACGTAGTCGGCTCTCCTGCAGCTCTTTCGTAGTGAAAGCAAAAGAGCAACAGGGCAGATAAAACAATAAAGCAAAACCTCATCTTTCATTAATATGAGAGGAATTGCTCCAATCTTCTTCGTTTTAAAGATATGATAGCCCAAACTTTCATACCTTGTGAGTTTAGACGAGGCTTTCTTCTCCCGAGGTAGCGGCCAGAGTCTTTTAACATTAGGGACTAGATAGCAGTTTGTATGCAACAAATAGAGCCTAACAAATGTATGCTAAACTTTATAAAAGTCGAGAAAAACCAAAGCTTTCGTCACCACTTAGGGCCATGTGCCACCATTTACTGTGTGTGGGGGTGGAGCATGGCTTGATTGAGCCACACCTTCATTGCAGCCACACCTTTACATTGCTGCAGCTAGCAGCAGTGCAGCAAATATGCTGGAGCTCTTTGTCTAAAAAAACAAAAATTCTCTGTCTGTCTAAAACATTCACTAAGTTTTAATAAATCTAGTACATGCTGAAGCTTCTTCTCTGTCTCAAAACTTTGACCAATTATTTTCTCTTAATTTATTGAAACTGTTACATACAGATTGTGTCGAGGGTATGCACTTTAGTGCTCTCGTTCATTCATTCATTCATTCAGTACAACTGAAATTTGTTTTTAATAAACAATAACTTTAGCACAGCGTGTTCTAAGCTCCTAGATCTTTCTTTTTGACGTGGAAAAGTCTGTTTTGTGTTGCTCAAATACAAAAGCTAGGTACAGAAGCTTCAAAGTAAGAAAATCGAGTAGTTGGGCCAAGTTCCGTTGTGTTGGCACTTTAGAGATAGCTGGTAGCATTTTTCAGTAGATTAGAACATGGCCTTCAAAAATTATGAACAGATTTCTCTAAATCTTACTTGATGAAGAGTTATACTTACTTGAAATTGTTGAGGTCACTCGTTTGTGCAGCGCTAGAGCAACAGCTTGCTGGGTTATAGGTACTAAAGTACCTATACTATCTCAAATATACAAAGGCAGCAACTTTTTTTGTCAGCAAGTTTATCATATATTGCTGATTAGTAAAGAAAAAGTGAAGCTTCTTTCTCACATGGTCTTCTTGCTGCCAGCCTGCCACTCATGGAATGCCACACCTTTCAATCTACATGCATGGGAGGGGCTGGAGCTGCTTGCATGTATGTGCTGCAGTGCTGCTACTTCTGCAGGTATTCAAGAGCAAGTGCAACTGTAGGAAGCTAGTGTTGAGCAGACTCTCTTCATGCTGATAATCAAACAGTTATTAAAGTGCGGGCATGCACCATAGCAGCTATAGGGGCGAGGCCATGCACCGTAGGTGTCTCGTTATTGCAGACCTGATTTGTCAACTTCACCTCTCTCAATCATGAAGGTCAGTTTAGTTGGTACACACTTTTCTCGTATCTAACAAAGGGGGTGTGTCACGATTAGCTATTTTTGAAATTGTTTTATATTTAGGAAGAAGACAGACATTATTTGCATCGTAAATTAGTTTATGGTCGAAAGATAAAGGTATATATAAATATTTAAAATACATTTTTGGCCTTGCCTACGCGAGGTATAGATAGTTGTTGTGTCTGTCATTACCCGAGACCGCGTAGGCGTAGTCGAGGGTAAAGCAGTCGTCCTGTCTGTGTTCGCTTTAACCTCCACTTTTGAGCTGACACTGCTTTCTTGTCTTATCCTGGAGAGTCTTATAATCAACACTGGCTCTAGAAAAAGTTATTCCCTGTCTTGGGAATCCTTGATTTGTCTTTTCCGTGGTAAAAGAAGCTGGCAAAGTCGCCAAACGTAGTCGGCTCTCCTGCAGCTCTTTCGTAGTGAAAGCAAAAGAGCAACAGGGCAGATAAAACAATAAAGCAAAGCCTCATCTTTCACTAATATGAGAGGAATTGCTCCAATCGTCTTCATTTTAAAAATATGATACCCCAAACTTTCATACCTTGTGAGTTTAGACGAGGCTCTCT
>NW_003546548.1:94554-99009 GCF_000090795.2 Amphimedon queenslandica
AAATTCCAAGCCCGATTACAAAAATATCTGTATCTGGTGAGTAAATCATTACTGTAGATGACATACTCATGACTGCATGACGCCACACTAACTGATCTGCTTCCTTAGCATTAGAGTAATACTTCGGTTCGGGTTGAGGTACAGAAGCTGCTCCACTACTTATGACCCACGCAACATCATCATCAAAACAGCCAGCTAAAATCAGTATTTGCTGCTCTGTAATCCATAAATGACTTATTTGATAAAAGGTGAGTCCTATCCCCTTTATAAGATGTTCTTTGCATGTTCTACATTCCAAAATGCACTGCCATGTTGTAGTAGGTAAAAATTTTGAGAACTCAAAAGAAAGATGCTGATGGTGTGAGCTGCTGGATTTTGAACAGTCACGCCTCTTTTGTTCATATACTTTAGGATTAAAGTGACTGTCTGTAGCTTTGTCAAAGATTACATGTATCTCGTTTACTCCACAGCTAAAGTATTCCTTTATAAAACGATTAAATAGCTGTTTAGTGTAATCTTCTATTGTTTTTGTACTTCTAAGCGGTTTAGCATGAATCATAAACATTGCATCTATAACAACACATTGTGGTGTCCACTCTGTTGGAATATCATTAGCAGCAACCTTAGGCATAACATTTTGATAACGTGTCAATAGCTTTGTGGTCCAGGAGCATTTTGCACTTTTATGAGGAATTCCAGAATCATCGCATAATGCACGAGGATAGATTGAGTATTGTTGATACACTTGACTATCCATTAATCCAGAATTAGCCCAAGCAAGCCTACGCTGTAAGCACTTTATCAACTTTTCACTTTCTCTTTCTTGAACGGTTTTTCTCTTCTTACTTTTAGGTTTCACTGACATTGTGAGAAGTTTCTTTCTTCTTATGGTTGTTGTGTTGGAATTGCCTAACAGTTGCTTCTGGATATAATTCTTCACAGATTCCTCTCCAATGCTACGAAAGTTAAGCATATCATGGCACTGCTCTGCAGTAGCTTTTTGACCGTTGAAAGTATTTATTAAGCCTCTGTCTGTTTGCAAAGTGGATGGAAGAAGGCTACTTTCATCAATGGTACATATCATTAACTGTATATCTTTCTCTTTCTTAAAAGCATCTTTAGACACATCCTCAATTGTACTGTTGTTACTGGTGTTACATGATTGAGGGAATAGCTGTTGAAGAAAACTTTTTGATAATTTGATCCTGTAGTTAAAGAAAAGAGAAGTTTTTTGTAAGTATTGCTCTGTTGGATATGTGACAGCTGATTTCATATCCTTATTTATGCACATCTCGTGTGCTTCATCCAACCCAACAGCTCTCCAATCATCATCAGTTATATGGACTGTAAATCCCCCTGATTTTAAGTAAGATAAAATTTCTGCCAGGTATATTAATAAATCTGCAAGGTGGTGGGGTATAATGCGTTGATAATTATCCCGGTCAAAAGCAGCAAATAGTGGCAGCATATGCTTGAGACTAGCAACTCTGAGGTCCCAATTACTACCTCTTATTGATATAAAAAGTGCCATGTAAGCATAACAATTTTCGAAAACAAAATCTGCCCAAAATTTCCATGTTTTGTCACAATTATTGTTAATAAATAACATTACTTCATTTTTCAACTCCAATGTGGCTAAGCTATTCATCATCTCCATTAGCTCCTTAGGTGACCTCTTATTCTCAGCAGAGCTGATCAACAAGTGAGTCACTTCCTCTAGAAGATCATTTTTTTGATTTTTGTCTATATATGCCTTTATAATCACTCTGTAAAGAGCTTCCCAAACTTTAAGTAAAAATTGATGAGTACGTTTGAAATTTGTGCATTTTGCTATAGTAGAATCACTATAGCCAGCAGATTGTGCAATTGATTCTAATCCTGAACCATAGTATGCCTTCATTAGAGTGCTCTGATGTGTTTTGAGAATGTGCCAATCTCCTGGAAAAATTAATAGTTTTTCTAATGTTTTGCCATATTTCTGTTTTATTTGTGTTAGGTGTTGGTAAGTTTTGCCATCTCCTACTAACAATAACCATTCTTGCTCTGCTTTTCTAAAAATATCTAGGAGATTTTCAGTAACATGAAGCATTGTTTCCTCACTGTCAGGGTTTTCATTGCACAATTCAAGATAATGAATTTTAGTTGGTATTATGTTTTGACTGTTTAAACTAAGAAAGAAGCGAACATCATTTAAAATGATGTTATTCGATCTGCACGAGATTTTGAGTAAAATATATTTTAATAGTTGGTAAGCCAGATCTTCTAAGCTTTTTCTTTCTGAGTCTGTCATGCTGAAATTTTCATACTGCAATTCATTATAGGGTGATGATGTGAAAGGTGTTGCTTTTAAGTCAGTGTGAGTCATTTTACAACTCTCCACTGTTCGGGGTTTTTTTGATTTAGTGCATAGGGACATGTCAGTTGAAGCAGTGTTTGTACTTGCAGTTACTGCAGGTGGTGGTGTAACTGGAGGAGGGAGGGGTTGCACTAATTGAATGGTAGTGCCATGAAAACTTCGATTGTGATTGCCAATATGAACTGCTGAATGAATCTGCAACATGTCGAAGTTATCAACAGAAGCTAAGGTAAATGCAGAAGGTGATATGTAGTTCCATACATCTGTTGCCCGCTGACTCTCTGCATGCAATGTTACAAATCTATCATGAGTGTCTGGGGAAGCTACACAGCCTAGACGATTTAGTATTTTAATTAATTCTCTAGAACCACCATTTACTTCAACTATATCAGCAAGGACATTATGAACAGGTGTAGGTCTGTTTGGGTTTGTATTATACATCAGAACGCAAAGTAAAAAGAAATGACGAATGGTTCTAATGTGGGTGGAGAGTTGACTGTGGAGGTATGAGCTATATCGTTGTGCTCTAACAGTTTGTGTAGCTATGTTTAAGAAAGTAATAATCTGTGGGTCAACCTCATTCATAAACTGTTGAATTGATAGCTCTGAGGGATCATTGTTAATGGGAGAATCTGATAAACGAGCAATTTCTTTGTGAATTAAGCTATTTAATATTTGTGCGCTATCTACAAGACTGGGAGGAGTAGAAGAAACTGGTTTGTTCTGGTGGTCGAACTGTTTTTGGTGACTATTATTTTGAGTCCCTAATGCCCAAGACAAACTTTTCAAAATATCACCATTTGTCCTATAAAGTATGGTGCCAAATTTTTTGTGTATGCATTTGAAGCTCATACATTGCTTGAGATAAAATATTAATTGGTGCAGAAGCCAACGAGATGTGAATTTGGTAATACTATCGCCATTTTCTATTTCTATCTCTACAGATGGGCTACTGGTCTCACCGGTATAGGACTCTGTGAATATAGAACATGCAGCAGACAGTAACATAGCCTTTTCATCGCATATATATTCAGCAACCTTTACAACTGTTGTCAAGATGGCACAGGTAAGTCTATTTGTTGATGACCTCACCTTTTCTTCATTCCACAATTTAATGTTGTCTGGGAGTTGTCTTATTAGTGTTTGTGGTTGGTTTTTTTGAGAGCTATATATGGACAAATGTAGTTTATAACATGCTAAGCATAGGAGGTCATGTTGTTGAAGCACACAGCCATCATTCAAGTACTCTGAGACTAACTGGGCATTGGGACTGTGGTGTGTGAAAGTACCACCAGCTTTAGGGAGTGCATTACATGAAGCACACCTTTTAGGTGGGTGTAGTCTAGTTCTCTGTAAATTTTATTGTAATGATGTTTACAGAGAAATGCATTGTTACTATCAATGCTACATAATTCTCTCATTTCTTGTTGTGACAAGAAAGAGGCTTTAATAATGCAATCATTTTCACTGTTATTGCTGCATTCTGGGTATACACATATAGTAATTTGCTTATCAACTGTTACTGATTTCCATTTAGGTGTATAATTCAGATCGAGATGGTGACGTCGAGCTTCCAATAAATCTTTTTTACATATTAATATGTTAGGAGGAGGAGGGTGAGGCAAGTGGCGAAGTACAAATGACTTGAGTTCATCATTCCAGGTGGAAAGATTCAGGGGCGTATCCAGGGGGGGTGCTGAGGGTGCTTGAGCACCCCCCTTATGGCTTGGCTAAAAAAAATTACTAGGAAGTTCTGGACTCTTGCATCACTACCAAGCCTCTTATTAAAGTTATCTAGAACCCTGATTATGATTTCAGCAGTTTCCAGTCCTTCAAAGAGTCATCAAAAGTACCAGTATGCGAACCAGTCATAGAAATGATCTTGACCCCACCCGTAATTGACGAAAAATGAAGAAAAACGCCGTTTTAACCCCTTAAAAGTGGGCGTGGTCAAAATCGCAGCGCGCTTCGCGCGCCTCCTAATTTCCCTCTCCACTGTCTTCTGTACCCCAGCACCCCCCTTTCCAAATTCCTAGATACGCCCCTGAGATTAGTCATATAGCCATCTTTCTTACCACATAAATAGCATCCTTCTTGAT
>NW_003546548.1:99149-111346 GCF_000090795.2 Amphimedon queenslandica
ATGATAAAATTACAAGCCCTGTTTATTTCATATATCTTGACGCTGCAGTATCACTGACACTTGATAACTATTCTGTAATGTAAAAACTAATAGTTGGAATCAAATAAAAGTTGCATGCATAGCAAGTTTATCAAAAGTAATCAATAAACGGCAGTATTCTTCACTTGCAGAAACAGCTTTCCAAATATCCACAGGACAAAAATAGTCACTTCATTGTAGCTCATTACATTGGAGAGATTCCTAGGGAACAATACTAATGCCACATATTTTCGTTATTAGTCATAGTGAAGTTGCCAGAGGGAGAAATTCCACCGTAGGTCCGACTATTCTTGATGTCCTCAATAAAACACGGCTTAAGAGAAAATTAAGATTAAAAACACTCAGTACATTGGATAATAGTCACATCAATCTAGACATCTCATCATAACAGCTGTTGTGTCATCAATGTAGAAGCCAGAGGGAGAAAAGATCTCAAATCATACGAGAATGGATATATTGCAAAGAGTACCAGTTTATAGAATACCTTCGAAAGAGAGCTTTATGCAGCCAAAGTTTTCCTAGAATGGGGACCACTCAAAATCTTTAAAAGTCATTAGACAGATGACTTTCTTGAGACTTTTCTGAAGAATATCCCTGGATATCTATTTTTAACCCGTAACACGCCTAGGTTTTTTTGACAATTTTTGTTGTCTCATTGAAATGTTAAACGAGCATGCGCAAAATATAACCACTGCTCCACCTTACGTGATGATTGCTACAGCACCGAGCATGAGCACGGGTATAAAATGGGGGTGGGCTGCCCAGTCAATTAAAAATGGCGGGTGGCTTTAGAATGTAATTAAAAATGGGCAGTGAAGAATCACAGAATACAAGCACCACAGGCATCCACAAGATCTAAAAAAGACTCTTAGAAGAGTACAGACAGTTTTACTAACTCCCTATACCAGCAGAGACTCAAAAGAGCCATGCATCATGCAGCTTTAACTAAAACTATAAAATTAAACATGGCTGTCAACAAACCAAAGCTATTTAGCTTGTTCTTAAATAGCAAGGATTGAAAATCTTCTAAAGGCACCTTTCTCTGCGGCAGACTCAAACTCAATGTCAAAGTCATCCTGAATGAGTCCTTGATCGTCCTGAAGCTCGGCCTGTTTCACTATTACTCGCTATAAACAACTTAACCGTGATTTAGTCAGAAGAAAAGAACAAGAAACATGTGGAAAATAAGAGGCTAGGCAATTGTGGCCTCTTCCTTTTGCTGTTACTATGTAAATCAACTGATGTTCTTTGGCGGCTGCAGAAGTCCAACTCAGCCTAGGCATTTCTAATTAAAGGGGTGTGGTAAAAGGGTTAAATAGCATTGTTTCTACTTCCGGTCTAATTTTTAACCTAGGCAATGACCCCCAATGCCTAGGCCTGCAGCCGCCTGTGCTGATGTTATCAAGATCTTTATCATGTGTAATCGCCATTTTGAATATTTGCTTCCATTTTTGGGCAGACCACCCCCCCTTTTATACTGCGCATGCTCGTTTAAGGAAAAGATCATGTGATACCGGGCCGTTTCCAATCCCTGTTGTATACTGTATCTGTGTTTGGTCTAAAAATCAAGATGACGCGCTTCCGTGTCCGTGCTCCTTTAACAATTTCACTACTCCACTTAACAACATAAAACAATGGAGTTCTGTTCTTCTATAAAATACAACACAAGTTATACAATTAAAAACGAGTACTTATTAATAACTTTACCTTATCCACAGCATTCACATCAGCCTTTCCTTTAGTTATTAATAATTTGATAATATCAGCTTCACCCAAATGACAAGCATAGTGTAATGGAGTTTCATCATACTATAAAAATAAAAATTTTGTATACTGTTGGCACACGTAAATAACTAAACATAGTGCTTTTTCAAGGATAAAGAATTCATGGATTTTTTAAAAAACACTCATAAAATTAAATTATGTGGAATATGCTAAATAGTGGATATTTGTAAAAATTAATTTGATAAATCTTTGGCTTGTATCCTTGAAAAAACTGCTACACAGTAGTGTGTATTACATGTACATGCAATCATGCATGTATATAAGATTAATGTATACCCCCATAACATCAGTTTTAGCTCCATTAGTCAATAGAATATTAACAGCTTCTTTGTCACGATTTCTAACAGTATAAAACAATGAAGTTCTGTTCAACTACAATTACAAAATAAATTGTAGAAATGATGATTTATTAACTTTACCTCATCTACAGCATTCACATCAGCCTTTCCTTTAGCTATTAATAATTTGATAATGTCAGCACCTTTATGATACTTAACAGCATAGCATAGTGGAGTGCCGTACTATACATTAAATATAATGTACATGTAAAACAAGTGTATAAGTATATAAAAATATCCCTATAACTGTTATCACCACCTTGCATGTATAACTGGATCTCATTATTAAGACTTACAGAGGTTTTCTCTACTTTATAATGCTTCTAAAGAAGGTTTTTGTTTGCTGTGGCCACACCCATTTTATATAAAGGTTGCGGGCAAGAAATTGCTAACTGCTAAGGTGTCTTAATTTAGTATTTGTTATTTCTCCAATACAATGTGCATAGAATAAATGCAAGTGTGACACAATAATAGATCGCATGTTGGTAAGAACAATTACAGGAATGATCTAGGAGCTTCACCCCAACATGTAGGTTGGAAAAATTTATTCAGTCATGCACTCACAGCTCATGCATCTAACATAATTATGTCATAGAGTGAGTGATTTATGCAGAGGTAAAAGTTTGCAAATGAATCAAAATCAAGATAATTTAAAGCATACATGTACGTGTAAATTCTGAATTATTTCTAAATATGTGAAATCTACAAAATCCAAACCATAAATAAAGCATCTATGCCCAAATTATCAATATTATAGTATCAAATTTAGCTTGTTGATTTAATGACTTAATGACATTATTATTGAGATTTGAGGATTATGATGTCTCAAATACTATACATGCACGTGAACATTAGTGAATAATCAATGTAAGCAGTTCATGTATATGTTCATGTTATAACAGTAAGGGATATATGACATAATCACATTTATAATCAACAAGCCTGAGCTAATGGCGGATATAATATTTTCCTTGGGCTATATTGTATATTTGGACACCCACCTCATAAAGACCTGTCTATATACATGATTTATTCAACAAATCTTACCTCAGACACAACATCAGTTCTAGCTCCATTTGTTAAAAGGAAATCAACAGCTTCAATACTACCACTCTTAACAGCATTAAACAATGGAGTTCTTTTGCTCTATGATAACACAACATAAAGCATAAAGTGACTGATAATTTGAAAACATTACGTTATCTTTAACATTCACATCATGTTCTCCTCTCTTAATCCAAAACTCAAGCATTTCAACTTTACCAGATTCACCAGCATAGTGTAGTAGAGTTTCACCATCCTATGAAAATAATAATGAAATAGTAATAATTTAAATAAAAGGTAAGTCTGCATATTTTTATTACCATACATTCCAGTGCTATATGTACATGTACTATATTTTACCGTATAAATGCCTGGTCCAAATAAACGCCTGTTATTAATATATTCTAGCTATAGATAAGCATATTTGTACCAGAAATAATGCTCCACGGTTTAGATAGCTCCAAAGTGCCTAAAAGTTAGAGCCTGAACTAACTTGCCTGGACTTGGCAGTTTGATTCCACTCAAAGTATCTTTTTTATTTTTTTTTCAATAAAATTTTTTGGCTGCTAAGAAATAAACGCCCGGACGTTTAATCAGTAAAATATGGTACATATCAGTAACTAATGTATCAGATTGTTACAGTACAACCACATAGGTTTCACATACTTGAGACACAACATCAGTTCTAGCTCCATTAGTTAATAGAATATCAACAGCTTCAATACTACCACTAGCAACAGCATTAAACAATGGAGTTCTGTTCCTCTATAATAAAACATAAAGTGACTACCAATTTTAAATATTAATTACTTTATCTTTAACATTCACATCATAATCTCCTCTCTTAATCCAAAACTGAAGCATTTCAACTTTACCAGATTCACCAGCACAATGTAGTAGAGTTTTACCATACTATAAATTATAACAATAATAATAAATAAACAACAAACAAAATTGCCAGCCTGCTATTGGATTAAGTAATTACATACATTGTAGGCAGTCTGCTTTGCTAAATGTGCACAATTATTTACAGTATTAGGCAGTATCAACTGATCACTGCACATGTGCAAACATAAATTTTGAATAGTAATATTTGTACTCAGTCACAAATTTAGTTACCCATGAAACATTATGACTACACATGCAGGCAATATGTTAGCCTGTGTGTTAGTGTTTGCAGTAATTTTTCAAATTTGTTAAATTTAATTTTTATGAATAAACACTGCCAGCATGCAGCATAAATTGAATCTTAAGTCTCCAAAAGTTACAGCTTTCAAAATTTTATGTTGTATAATCATGGTCAAGTTTCAACATAAAACTTACTTCAGACACAACATCAGTTCTAGCTCCATTAGTTAATAGAATATCAACAGCTTCAATACTACCACTCTTAACAGCATTAAACAATGGAGTACAGTTGCGCTATAAATACAAAATTAAATGATACAAATAGAATTAAATAATAATAATTATTGAATAACTTTACCATATCCACAGCATTCACATCAGCTTTTCCTTTAGTTATTAATAATTTGATAATATTATCATTACCAGTTTTACTAGCACATTGTAATGGAGTACCATCATACTATATTGATACAATTATTTTATGATCATAATTAATAAAAAATAGATAATTAAAAGTTGCTTACTAAAGCAAGTGCTAATAATGTGTGTGTAAGTAATTTATGGATACAATTATACATGTAGACCATACGGTTGGTGGGGTATTGATTTTTGTCTGTTTCGCAGTTCATTTATACCCACATAATTTTAACCCCTACTGCATAAAAAACTAAATAACGGGTCATGCAAAGCTCTAAATATACTATTTTCAAGCCAGTGGAGAAGCCAGAATCTTAGTTTATTATTTTATTATTCAATATTTAGCCATGTATCAGTGCTGTAGAAGTGAAAAAAGAAGTTTACTAGAGCCACAAATATTTGTACCTAAGAATATTAGCTTCTAAGGAAATTTTGGAGAAATATTGGACATTTGAAAATTACCATACCAAAATTATGGTACATTAAAATTATTAATGTATTAGTTTTAATGCCAATAATCCTTTTAAAAAGCTAACTTGTTCATTCTTTTAAAGAAATAGTACAACCTCATATGGTGCACTGGCTGTTGCATAACTACATGCATGTACTGGCAACTTAGTGAACTTACAGTATTAAAACCAATACTAGGATCAGCTCCTTTTTCAAGTAGGACTGCAACAATTCCAATATTAATCTTCTTTATGGCTACAATAAGGGCAGGATTACTACCAGATTTACACTATTGTAACAAATTAAAAAATACAGTATAATACAGCTACAAACCTCAGTAGCATTGGGATTAGCTCCTTTCTCCAGCAACAATTTAACAATATCAATATTACCTTTTTCAATGGCTATTATAAGTGCAGGAGAGACACCATGATACTATTATAACAAATTAGAATACTACAGTATACAAGTACTGTAGCTACAAACCTTAGTAACATTAGGATCAGCTCCTTTCTCCAGTAACAATTTAACGATATCAATATTACCTTTTTCAATGGCTATAATAAGAGCAGGAGAGCCACCAAATGGATACTATTGTAACAAATTAGAATACTACAGTATACATGTAGCTACAAACCTCAGTAACATTAGGATCAGCTCCAGCTTCAAGTAGACCAATAACTTTCTTAGGTTTAGTATGAGATTTTATAGACTTTATCAAATCTCGTCCCTACATATGTAATTACATGTAAAGCTAATATACAATTTATCATCGTACCAGACTGGAACTTTTCACTTCTTTCCCAATTGATGCAGCTTCGGGCCTCTGTTTAAGAAAAGAGATAATTATAGCTGTACATGTATATTAATTTAGCTTCACTTGTCTATAAAATTAAGATTAAGGTATTTACTCATTTACACAATAAAGACAACCAATACATTGCAATCATGGAATCACCAGTATTAAGAGCCACCAAATATTCCCACTATATTTATGTCTCTTTGTATGACCTAAATTTTGCCATGCAATGTAGTACAAACTCAGTATAGACGGTACTACTTAATTGTTAGCAGGATCTGATCATCAATAAACAACTTAACAGCTTATCACTGAATTAACATCAAATAAAAAAAGCACATAAACTAGTTGCACAAAATCAGCTTAATAGACAAGACAACTATACTTATAATGTTGCACAAATTATCACAAAATTAACTAGTTTAAAAACTACAAGTAAATTACATTCCTTCAACACTACTGCATAGCAAAAAAAGTTCGTGGCCCAAAATTTTCATGGATTTTGCATTTATTCAAAATTCATAAAAAATATCCACAAAAATTGATTTAATAAGGTTCAAGATGGCTAAAAAGTAGACTTGAAAATTACAAAAATTAAAGGCTAAAAAAATAATTTTTGAAAACAAAGTTTTCCACTACACATTGTACAATAGTAATTAGTTACATGTGTGTATGCATAATTTATTGTAATTTACTGTAACTGTAAATGTGCTATACCTACCAAAGTAGTAGTAGTGCTTGTGGTGGGAATTTTACCCTCAGATAATGTGGTCTGTATGATTAAAGAAGCACCAACCCTCTAAACAAAAAATTATCATTGAAAATTAATTATCATACTGACGTACTGGTTCTGCTTTAGCAGTGGATTCAATCTGTGCATCTGAAAACATAAATATAAAAAAATAATTGTATACAAACCAATAAAAGCTAGTTATATAAAAGTACACATGTACCTTCCTCCTTGCCCTCAAAAACTTCTGTAAAAAAATAGAAAATAAAAATAATTTTATATACTGCATTATCTTATATATACCTTCCTCTTCTTGTTGCAATTCAATTACAGTAACTCCTTTATCCTCTAGCTTCTTCAACGTCACTGGATCCTTGAGATCTCTCATGACATCATCAAGAACACATGGTAGTATAGCATAAGTGATGATAATGCATTTCTTTTGTAATTGTTTAAAAAATGTATCTTGTGACCATGAAAATTCATCAAAGGCTGAGAGACAATCATGAGCACTAGTGAATGAATCAGGTTTTTCAATACAAAAAGAAACATAAGGTAAGCCGAGGGGAGCAGTAGGAGACAGGTCTGATTGTTTTTCAAATAAAGGTACCAAGTCTTGAAGAGAAACTGCACTGAGTAACTTGGCATAATCTTTTTCGTAGTCTATGAAATGCTGGTTTAGCTTATCATCATCTTTAACCAGTTCAGTTAGTTTCTTTAATAGCTTGTAGTTGAGGTAACCAATGAAATCATATTTGCTCAGAAAATTAAAAAAGCTATTAAAATCGTTTGCCTTCTCAAGAATATTAATGCAGGGCATCAACCCAGAAACAACACGAGCTTTTCTTTTTAAACGTTCCTTTATCAACATTTTTGCATCTTCTACATCAATTCTATTTTTTTGAAGTGACTTTTTCACTGCCAGAACAAGAGAATCGTATTTATCCTGCAATTCGTTAGCAATATCTCTTAGCTTAGAAACTTGATCAACTTTGAGTTCAAGATCATGAACACCTACACCAATACAAAATTAATCTCTTACAATCTCTCCTTACCTGGATTAGCAATGACTGGTTGTGTTGGATGCTCTATTAAAAAATAACTATAATATACAATAGACCCCCTAGGCGCAAAGATTATTTTCAATGAATAATATGATTACAATAATGATATTCATTCATAATAAATAAAATTTTCCTATACGGTATCCACCCACGATGTAAATTATTGATGGCAAGAAGGCCTCAAGATCAAAAGAAAATCAAAGGCGGTGACACCGCCTGGCCATTTTTCTGAGCGCTACAAGGTACTACAGGCTTACAAGCAACATTTATGGAAAGTATGGAGGCCAGACTACATCATATAGACCAGGTCTCCGTTGCTACAACATAGTTTTCTTGCTATGCTTCATTTCGGCACCTTGGGCTTTGATCTGCCTTTGATGTGGAGAGCTTCTTGCCATCAGTAATTTTAATCATGGGTGGCTACCGTAAATAATTCATACAAAATAGTCTTAGCGCCTAGGGGGTCTATAGAAATAATACATGTAGGTACATGTAATACACTTGTACATGTACATTTTACACATTAAAATCATACTGACTAGCTTTTGCCCAGTTAATTGTACATGTACTTACTGATATAATACATGTATTAGGCTAATTGAAATTTGACAGTACACCTAGTGTCATATTGTACATTGGGCTTAATAATGCCAAGAGTAGATAATATTTAAAGGAGAGTGTCCTACTATGCTGCTTCATCACTGCGTGGAAATGGAAAGTCACAATCCGGTTATTTTCATATTTCATTTCAGTAGTTATAGTTATTGCTAGTTTTTTTTTCAAATAATATTTGAAAAACACTAGCAATAACTATAACTATAGTCTACTGAAATGAAATATGAAAATGATCGGAATGTGACTTTCAATTTCTATGCGGTGATAAAGTAGACCATATAGCCAGTAGGACACTCTCCTCTAATTACTATCAACTCTTGATAATAGTCATACATGATTCATCATTAACTATATCAAATATCTAACCATCACTGGTATGCATTGTCAGAGGTGTAGCTAATATTGGTCTATTTGATATTTCACTTGTTGGTAGTGTGAAGGGGCGGGCCGAGACTAGTATAGGAACAAATGTCATAGAAAATTAACATTAAAATTATTAAGCTTAAAATTTATTCACTTTTTCTTTCTTCATTAATACCATCAGCTACAGCATTCTCTCCTATTCCTCTAAAAGCAGCTATCAGTGTATCTATTGTTGGAGTCTCCACATCATCAGCTTTACGCAACCAGCTAGCCAAACACTCTGTAAAACAAGAACCAACTTCTCCATGGTCTTTCTTTATTTTCTCTAGAGTATTGTGAGACACTTTGAGACGTAGCCCAAGTTGATGATATGATATTTTGCTGTAGTGATGCTTCTCAAGTAATGCAATCACTTCATTAAGATCTCTAATGTCTACAGCAATCATAATACAATAAAATTATTATAATTCTACACTCACTTAAAGTCCTTCCACTAAAAATAGGTTCCAAAACACTAGCCATTAGGGACAGTACATTATCATTCTGTATTGCACCGTGTATCACAGTATACTTGAACTGATAGGCGTGGTCATAACGCCCACTATATACCATAGATAATAGAGTAAATGAAAGGGATTGGAAACGGGGGCGTAGGCTAGTTGATGTTGCTATTGGTTACCGGCCCAATACCTGGTTGATTTCCCATCTCCTCCATTAGTGAGGCTGTACTGCAAGGACTTCGAAGGATATTTATGAAAATCCAAGAGGACGCTTACTTATGATATACCTACCGTTCCATATAGAAAGTTTAGGACTACCTGCAGCAAGGTTTTTACTTCTAAAACGCTATTTTGCAACGAGTTATAGGTACAACAAAATTTTTTCATTTTCGCCCTTTTTCTGTTGTAACAAACTCATGCTTCATGGATTCTAACTCTAACTAGTATCATTCCATATGCAAATGAAAGCTCTTTCATATGATTATAAAGATCTTGTATCTTACTCTAGCTTGTTTTCAAAAAAGGGATTATAATGACAAAAAATACATTTTATGGTTTTAAAAGAGCCATAACATGAACATAGTAAAATTATCTATACAATAGAAAACAGAATTATTAAGAGGAAACATTAGGCTTCTTGATGCATTAATTCCACTTGCATAGGAACACTTGTTCGCGAGATATTGTTTATTTATTATTTTTTGAGTACTAAACGGTCACTCCCCTTCATTTTTTATATTCAATATTTTTTATATTCAATTATTGGTTTTATTTCATGGCAAGTTATTTTTTTTCTTCAAGTATCAGTACAAGTTTGACAAATAAAATCATCAATATTCTCATCAATATTTTCCTTGTCTAAAGCAACACATGAAGAGTGAAACCACATGTCACATTCATAGCATTGAATCCAATCAACAGTAGCACAGTAGGAACTTGCATCATTCTCACGAAAACAAATGCCACATACTTCAATCTCTACATCATCTAAACTTTCGATGCACTTAGCTATTTCATCATTATTAGGTTTTGCTAACCGTGTTGCTTTTTGTCGCTTTTTCTTGGTTGAAACAAATCGAAGCTGTGGCTCAATAAGAGTATTGGGAGCTAGTTTCCTTTTCTGGGGCAAAACAGAACGTTTATGCTTGTCATATGATGAAATCATAGTCAATGCATGATTTAAGTGCTGTGCACAAGCCTTTACTGCTTCAACCTTCTCACTGCTACGTATTTTTAACTCAATTTTTTTACATGCTTGTATTGCATGTTCCTTTACAAGAAGAAGATCGTCTGAATGCTGCTGGTTACTTATTTGGTGCGTTAAATACTGCAATGATGACACATCAATTGATGAGGATGACTCAAGAGTGATACTAGCTGGTATAACTGATGTAGAACCTGATTCAATATGTTCCATGCTAGTTGACTCATTGTTATCTGATGACAGCATAGCAGATACTGATAACACATCAATTGATGAGGATGACTTAAGAGTGACACTAGCTTGTATAGCTGATGTAGAACCTGATTCAATATTCTCGTTATTAGTTGACTCATTGTTATCTGATGATAGCGTAGCAGCAGATGTAGTAGTAGAACTTGTTCCACTGGATTTAGTTTGCCGCTCTAAATCAAGGTGATTGAAAATATTCACTAGATGAATATGCTTACATATAGTAGCGTGAATAAGGTAATCTATACACGTACAGGAGTAGGAGCAAATGCAAATGTCACATTTGTTGCAACGTACTTTACATGAGCATGCATTATTAGAAACTTTCTCAACTCTGTAGCACTGTTGCTGGGAAGTAGACTCAGGTTTTATTTTCCAACTTGTTTCATTCTTTGAAATGATACAATTGGCAGGATCCATACTCTGTGCTGTGCGGTGACGTTTGTTGATTTCAGATATTCGATGAGAAATCTTGCCTTTCTGGGTCTTTTGAAGTCTATCAAAAACCTTGTCTCTTGATATTTTCAACAATATATGCAATAAGTAATCAATTCTACGATTCTGCTTCTTTTGAAGGTAACAGACTTTCAAAACTCGGTGAAAAGATTCCAATGCCATATTCGTATTAACAGTTGTAGATGACCTATAGCATGGAGCCCACTGTTTTATACGTTGCATGTAATTACCTTCGAAGTATTGAAGAAAAGTCACCAGGTCTGCATCATTTCTCAACCAAGATAAAAACTGCTGCAACCTTTGCCTAAACACTGCTTCACTAGTTTCACTAAGCAATACTCGTAAATGGTGGTATACTTCAGCTTGCTTGGACTTCACAGAAATGTGTGTATGCAGACCTTTTCTCCAGCTTCTGTCTACATGCCAGGAACAGATAAGTTTCCTGGTGTTACTTACCGTGAAAACACCTTTCCAACCATTAAAAAAATTGTCTGCGTCATCACTCATAAACACATCGGTGCTTATATCACCACATCGGACTTTCAATTTTGAAAAAAACTGGTTTAGTACAGCAGCATCTTCCCTGTTTGAAATAAGCCAAGCAACAGGGATACCTTCTTTATAATCATCTAACACAAGCACAGTGATAAGATAAAAGTCATAGATGTTTGTTCCATGTGTGCTATCAATACAAATTGCTTCTTTGCCAAATCTGATTAGCATGTCCTTCTGAAAACAGGTTTGAATTCCCAGAGCAAAATCACTTACTGAAAAGTCATTTAAATCATTGCTTTGCTCAACACCTTGCTCTTTGAATAAAAGTACAACAGATTCGTCTTCACTATCACTTTGTAAATTATCCACCCATAACTGTACACTTGAATGATCATTAGAGTGATACTGGATGCCCTCAATATTATATTGGTGGCGAATATTGTGTATATCTTGACGATTGATTAATTCTGATCGACCAATCTCAGCACCTTCAACACCATCACGTATAGAGTCTAATATTG
>NW_003546548.1:111356-112937 GCF_000090795.2 Amphimedon queenslandica
TAATAATAGTAACATGAATGATCCTCACGCGTTCTGAGGAGCAGAATGCAAGACATATGATGAGGAAGATGATTTTTCAAAGTCTGATTTCCAGGCCATAAAATCCTCCATTGTATCAAACTTCCTCATTTTAACTTCAATAGAGTGATTGTGGTTTTCCTGCAAGTGCTTGATTAACTGATCAATGTTGGAAAATCTATAGCAGTACAAGTATATATGGTAATAAAAATAAAATTAAAATAGCTACTGACCTGCAACAGCACTCTGTATTAGTAACGCGGTAGCGTTATTAGTAACGCGGTAGCGTTACTAAGTAGGATTCACCCCCAAACAAAATGGCTGCCACGACTTTTGCAGCCTTGCTATACCGGGAAAACGAGCTCCAATGCTTACCAGACTTTATAGAGGACCTTATCTTGACCAGAGGACTCCAATGGTACAACTAGCGTGGCTCTAGACCTTGTCTAAGTGAAAAGTCAAAAATCGGCGAACCGGCCGTTTTGTTCAGCCACCTTTTTTCATCTTCATCATCTTCATCATCAAGTCCTGTCAATCCAGTTGTCGGTGTGTATCTCAGTATCAGTTGGTGCTACGAGGATAATTCTTACACCAATCTACTCCAACAGTCTATGCGCAGGTCCATGTCCCATCAGATCATTCTTCAAGTAAGGAAAAAGTGATACTGTGACTGCTGGATCGAGCCATCTTAGCTGCATGCCGCCATTTTGTTAATTAAAGAATCTTGCCATGTGCTCCAAAATTTGGGTGTGGTCGCGCATGCTCAGATCTGCAGCTCTGGAAGAAGCAAGTTATTTTTTACCAAGCTATGCTTGGAATCAACTTACTGCAATACTTTATGGAGGTTTCCAGCTAAAAGAAGGTATTGATTTATATGTTACTGTTTTATCAAGTGTTATTTTATTTTATTTTAAAAACAAACAAGTAATTAATGTTATGACTTAGTGATATGCAATGATAATTATGAACTTGACAACAGCCTGGAAGAACAGGAATAGCAGGGAAGATGGACACTCTTAGCTCACAGATTCTTGAACAAGAACTTGTGTCAAGACTAGTATTAGTTTCACTTGTCATTAGTATAGTTGATATTCCTTCAGCATGTCTATTCTTAGACTAATAATAGTAGTAATAGCACCATGGGATGATAATATGAGGAGGCAATGATCTTTCCACGATAGCCACAGTAGACTACGATAGCAGAGCATCTCAATAGATATAAAAATAAATAAATATATCACGTGATCTACAATAAGAAAATGTCTGATTTAAGGTGGTGTTGCTACAGTGTCCTGACGTCGTTGCAGTGCTATGAATACAGTGATAATAATAATAAAGAAGATTATTGTTTGTGTAAAATCAACAAGTATCACAATTGCAACTAAAGAAATACTATAAATATTATTTTAAAAATCAACACAAACAAGAACATAAAAAATTAAAAAAAACAAGATGAAGTAGGATTCCGAACAACCAACAAAAATACGAAATATTATTAAAAAATCAACACAAACAAGAACATAAAAAATTTAAAAAAACAAGATGAAGTAGGATTCCGAACGA
>NW_003546548.1:113806-115287 GCF_000090795.2 Amphimedon queenslandica
GAGGCGGGGCTAGTTATTTGCACCGGCACCGCCTTTAATAGCGTGGGCGTAAATAAATGCAAAAAAACAGTTTTTACAAAGAACAAGGTAGTCTAATAAAAGCTCTTATCCATTCAACAATGAGCAGGAGAGGATGCGTGACAGTGTTTATAATCACAAAGTGTGATCTCATTGGGATATTTGGATCATTACTTATAGCACACTTGGTATCACTGTCTTTATACATTACTGCCAGTATAATAGGATTCATTGTTGGATATGAGAATGTTCCTAGTCCAGTGTATGCTACAGCTTTGGTACTGTATCTTCTTAATACTATTACAATTTCACTGATACAAGCATACTTCAGGCCTGAACTAAGGAAGATATTAATAAGGATTTGGTATGTGATGAGTTATTGTGGCGGAAAATTAGAGGAAAATGATGGAATAAAAAGTAACACAGTACCCTCACCACATGCATCTACTAACACTAATGAAACAAATGATACTGTTGATATTAATGTATAGTAATTAGTAAACTTTGTGTGTGTGAACTTATATAAGCTGTAATCATGTAAATTTAATTTTAAAAACTTAAAATTACATATTAAATTAGCCAATTTCACTTTTCTATTGCCAGATACAAGTTATAAAATATCATTTTGCTTCTCCCTGTCCCTGTTTAAAGTACATAATATAATGTACTCAATTATGAATCATTAATCTTACTGCAGTAGTACTCTTGTCAGGCCTGTATGTACTTTCTTTAGTCTGCAATAAAAGAATTATTTATAATGTAAAGGTGATAATTATGCTTTAGTGAAAAGGGCAGTGTTGTAAAAAGTCATAAAAACATATAGTACATAGTACATGTATAATGCATAATGCCTTCAATGTATGCAGGTTTGGTATCTATAGTAAGTACATATATTTTTTACAAAATTAATTATTGTTGACTTACTAGCTCAGCTGACATCTTATCATCATGGTGACTTGTTGATAACTGTTTTCCTTCAGGCTGTGATGAGGACATTGACTATATAAAATGACAAACTTAAGAGTAAATTAATGACATCCCATGCAACATCTGCTAATTTTATGCCACCTATATACTATGGAAAATTAATGCATATAAAATTTCATTTCCTAGCATATCAATAATGAAGTTTTTGATAATGAATTAATCAAGTTGATACGTGGCAGCCATTTTGTGTACATGCATTTTATTTACTGCAGTTACTGGCTCCAGGACGTATCTAGATATTGGGAAAGGGGGTGCTAAGGGTGCGGGAAGTGTGCTGCGATTTTGGCCCCACCCCTTTTACGGCAATAAAACGGTATTTTCCTTTATTTTTGTAAATTATGGGTGTGGTCAAAATACTTTCAACCATACTGCAAGGGGGTGTCACTTTCATCAAGCCTGTAGTTACACTTGCGACCGCGATCAAATCAAAATCAAGACATCAAAGGGACAATCAGATGCAATCAAGGGATCAAGAC
>NW_003546548.1:116843-118732 GCF_000090795.2 Amphimedon queenslandica
GCTGCAGCAAGAGTTATACCTGGTCTATATGATGTAGTCTGGCCTCCATACTTTCCATAAATTCTGCTTGTGAGCCTGTAGCTCAATAAAATGGCCAGACAGTGTTACCGCCTTTGATTTCCTTTGATCTTGAGGCATTCTTGCCGTCAGTAATTTACATCGTAGGTGGGTATCGTATATGAATAAATTATTTATTATAAATGAATATCATTATTGTAATTATATTCATTGAAAATAGACTTAACGCCTAGAAAACATTATTGCTGAACTTTTTTGAATACATTTCATACGACACAGTATACATGTATTATGGTTCGCACTGCTATAATAAAAACCATGCTATACAACGTACGTGTACATGTAGGTATCATGAACAATTGGGTGACTATAGATGTCACTTGTATAGCCTGTTGTTTTATTTGTGACTGATTTTGATCTTGGTTATTTAGATCATGATGCCTTGATGTACAAAATTTGAACCCTTGATGGTTTGATTTTAATCAAAAAGATTTAGTTCTTGATGCTGTATGATGTGTACTACAGTAAGTCTTATGTGTTGATTTCAACTTAACTATAGGCAATTGACCTCTCGATTTTGATTTGATCATGGTCACAATAGGCTATACTGGTATAAAAATGACATCAAATTTTAAAAACTAAAATTTTTTCTAACTAGAAATATTTTCCAAATAGACTATACAAAATACTTCATTTTAAATCACACATTTTGGCAAATTACAATGTCATTTAAAGTTTTTCTTACTCTTGGGATCTCAGTGACAAATAGCTTAGCAATTTCCAATCTGGATACCTCAGGATTGATATGATACTACATAAAATGAGCATTGCATTACATAATCAAAACATAATAAATTAATGCTGTGTATTGGTATTGTCAAAAGGTTAATTGCAAAACAGCTTAAATTTTTACTTACTTTTTGACAAGCAGCAGTAACATCAGCTTCACCTTTATTAATCAATAAATTGATAATTTCAGTTGATCTACCTCTGCCACTTTCAACAGCTGATAACAGAGGAGTGTCACCATACTAGATAAATAAATAATAACAAAAGCATCAAATACCAATCGTGTACATAAAGTCAATAACCATGCTGTGCCCACTGCTCAGAAAAAAAATAATCAAATTGAAATATTTTTTATATCTTAGATTTAAGCATAGAATAACAATTTGTGTATCATACAGAAAATACCTTTTAGAAGCATATAATGATCACATCTCATATAGCATCTACATACACATGTAATTACTTAACAAAAAACCTGATCACCTTATGAACAGTATGCATTGTACAATACTGTATAGCGGGTAAATTTGGAGGGGCTAAATTTTGGCAAATTGCTAATTTTTGGTGATTGGCGGATTTTAATTTGGAAAATTTGTGGCCACGTGCCATTAAGCATGAGTATAATGGCTAAAAATGGTGGACTTTTATTTTAGCAAATGGCTATCAAAACACCAAATTCAATCCCCTCCAAAATTTCCCACTATACGGTATCAGTAACAAGTACGTACATTCAACAAAATTTAATGTAAATATATGCTTATTACTACATGTAATATCTTCCAAGTATACATGTAGAGCTTCCAACTTAGAATGTTCCAAATGGCCTAATTTGTTAACCTCTGATCCCAAGGTTGTGGGTTAGAATGTCACTTTTCCCCTGGGCTTTTATTTGAACATTTACAGTACATGTATACATACATCTATGCATGTATACATGTATGTAGTGCATAATACATACAATGTAGCAATCTTACTTTATCCACAACATCAGTTCTAGCTCCATTAGTTAATAGAATATCAACAGCTTCAATACTACAACATTCGACAGCATTAAACAATGGAGTACTGTTGTCCTATAAATA
>NW_003546548.1:119563-120863 GCF_000090795.2 Amphimedon queenslandica
ATCGTCATCTTAATAATGTAAATTCCATAAATTAAAAATCACAGGACACTTGACCTTTATGTTGCTTTATGCACAATTAAATGCATATAATTAGTAATAATAACACATGATTAACAACACGTAACAACATTATTCAGTATTGTACAATAAAACTTACTTTAGAAACAACATCCGTTCTAGCTCCGTTAGTTAATAGAATATCAACAGTTTCAATACTACCACTCTTAACAGCATTAAACAATGGAGTTCTGTTGTTCTACAAAACAACACAAAATGAAATGATTACTTAATAACTTAAACCTTATCCGCAGCATTCACATCAGCCTTTCCTTTAGTTATTAATAACTTGGTAATATCAGCATTACCAGTTTCACTAGCACAGTGTAATGGAGTACCAGAATACTACATACATAATAAAATTAATTAAAATAAATTAAGCTACTAGGACACAAAAATCAAGAGTACAATATTTCATTGATGGGTTTGTAGGTTAATAAATTTAAATCAATGGTCAATGGATGTCACCTAGTGACTCAATAAATGAAGAATCATTTTGTCTACAAGACACACATAATTGCTACCAAGCACACACACAATGCATGTCACGGTTTAATTTTTGATCACTCACAAAAATGCCAGCACTATACTTACTTCAGACACAACATCAGTTCTAGCTCTATTAGTTAATAGAATATCAACAGCTTCAATACTACCACTCTTAACAGCATTAAACAATGGAGTACTGTTGTGCTATAAATACAACACAAAATGATATACCCTATAGCAGGTTTATTTAAAGGATAATAAATTTCACGAATGACCCATATCTGGAAGTTCGTAGAATTAATATTCACAAATTTCCACTATTCTGCCATCTTGTACCATATTAAATTAATTTTCAAGGAATTTGTCAAGGATCACCGACAGAAGATAACGCTGAGTGGTCTTTAGTTTTAAAAAGATATTTTACTCAAAAACGAACAAGGGAGAGAGAAATGTGCGTGCTTATATATACTAGCAAGATGTCCAGAATGTTCTAGAAGAAGGATACAAACACAAGATCAAGAGACTAAGAGAATAATCTAGAAAGTTCCTGTTTACACAAACAATTAATACACAATAAATAATACACATGTACATACAGTAATAACATATAGATCTAATCTGTCAAAAGTGATTAAATAATATCCTCAACAATTGTTATCCCATGGTGATCCATTACACTTCCTCCTTCCTTCTCTGGCACTTTGTGCAGGGTATCATCTTCCAATCGAGATAAAGCATCAGCATTAGCGTTATC
>NW_003546549.1:0-33533 GCF_000090795.2 Amphimedon queenslandica
TACTACTAAACAGTAAACAGTTATACACTATTAACTAATAAATGAATGTGTAGGCTACCACTGCATGCAATTGTATAATATCATGTGATGTGTAATTGTATACACATGTTGAGTCTCTTTTTAGTCACCATAATGTACGTAGTACTGATTGTAGCTATTAATCCCATCCTGTGTCACCAGCTGTCCATTTATTTCACCAAAATCATAAGTCACTATTTCCATGTCTTGAAATATGTTGAAAATCGGTCGACTGTATAGACGTCGAAATGGTGCATGACGGATGGTGCGTCTAACTGTGTCTTTATGTGCCTTTTTAAATATGCCAAAATCTTGCTCTATCAGAGACATCTGAAATGTGTAATGGAGAACACCATAACTAGAGAGAAAATAGAACCCATAGCAGAAGACAATGCTTATTGCTAGCAAAGCAAGCTCTAGAAGCAGGAAAATAAAACAAACTAAGAGAAAGAATAATACATCAATAATGTCAAGCAACAAACCACCTGCAAACACCATCAGAAAGAGAGTGATAGCAAGTAATGTGTACATGAAGCAAGCACAGTGCTGATCCTGCATTCGTAATGTTTTTATTGTCCAGTAGAGTGTGTAACATGTTGGAAAGAGTAGAGGGAGCGTCTCTCCTGGGTGGATTGTAGATAGTATTAGTGTTATGGGAGTGTAGAAAGTTCCCACGTGATTGCGTGAGACTTTAATCCTGCTATAATTTCCTCTTGAGAACTTTTCCTTTACTTCTTCAATTGCTTCTTTCTCCTCTGGTAGCAACTTATCTTCATATTTTCGAGAACGTTTCTCAATTTCTTCCAGTACAAGTTGTTTGAATAAAACGTATCTTGCTCTACGCCTCTTCACTGTTTGGGGATCACAGCAACCACAGAAAGACTCAAACGAGCTAACTTCCTGCTGTTCCATCCATTCTTCTATCCTTTCATTGCGGTATCCTCCAGTATGCTCCATAACGTTTGTTTAAAACTAGTTGGTTCTGTCAAACTGTTCATTATATACACTTATTAAACCGGCTATTATACGATTTTTTTGCAGCAACAGAAACTCCTAGCTGTAATTTTACATGGCAAAAACATTTTCAGCAAGTTTTATTGAAAAGAACAACTAGATGTTAATAGAATTGATCCTTAAAGGCACTCAACACAATAGACCATTAGACATGTACATGTGATGGCTTATTTTGCAAGGCGAGTTCTGTGCTAGAGTTGTCATGGAATTGTATCCTAAAGTTCATTTAAAATTTAATTTCAATATTTTTTAGCAGAAAAAGCAAACAGTGAAAGTGCTTTGTATGTGTTGTGTATGTATACATACTGTGTTTACTGTGTTGTGTTTGGACTCTCTCATGCTTGCATGATCATAATCATATACACTATTATTTGAGAGTAGTCTACTAATTTTTGGCATTTTTAGGAGTGGCTTTAAAGTTGCAAAATTAGTACTCACATCTATTAGTACCATTAACAACTTGTAAATATCTATCTGCTTAAAAATAAGTGGCTTTAAGGTATTTAGTGTTGTTCTGTTCCAGCTTGCTTTGATTTTGTGGTTGCTGGCTCTCCAGAGTTCTACAATTCTATTATTGCTGTTATTTTGCATTTGAATTGACTAATTTGTTTTTACTAAATAAAACAACACTAATACTAAACAGTAAACAGTTATACACTATTAACTAATAAATGAATGTGTAGGCTACTACTGCATGCAATTATGTAATATCATGTGATGTGTAACAGTACACGCATGTTGTTGAGTCTCTTTTTATCTGTAGTACCGATTGTAGCTATTAATCCCATCCTGTGTCACCAACTGTCCATTTATTTCACCAAAATTGTAAGTTGATATATGCATTTTATGAAATATGCTGCAAATCGGTTGACTGTACAGACGTCGAAATGGTGCATGACGGATTCTGCGTGTGACGTTGTCTTCATGCAGCTTTTTCAAACAGCCGGACTCTTGCTCTATCAGAGATATCCGAAATGTGTAATGAAGAACACCACAATGAGAGAGAAAACAGAACCCATAGCAGAAGACAATACTTATTGCTAACATTATTAGCTCCACAAGTAGATAAATTGAGAAAATCAAGGGAAAGAAAAATAAAACATAGAAAATATCAATAAAAAGACAAGGAAGAAGTATCAGTAAGATACAAATTATGAATGAAGTGATGATGCAAGCATTGTGATTATCTTTTGATCGCATTTTACAAATCATCATGTATATTAGGTGAGACATTGGAAGGAGTAGAGAAAACCACACTCTTGGGTAAATTAAAGGTAATATCAATGTTTTAGGAGTGTAGAACGTTCCCACAAAGCTGTGCGGAACATAAATTTGATAATAATTTCCCCTTAAAAACTTTTCCTTTGCTTCTTCAATTGCTTCTTTCTCCTCTGGTAGCAAATCATCTTCATATTTTCGACAACGTTTATCAATTTCTTCCAGTACAAGTTGTTTGTATAAAACATATCTTGCTTTACGTTTCTTCACCGATTGAGGATCATAGCAACCACAGAGAAACTTAAACGAGCTGACGGTGACCTCCTGCTGTTCCATCCATTCTTCTATCGTTTCATTGCGGTATCCTTCAGTATGCTCCATAACGTTTGTTTAAACTATAATGAGTTCTGTCAAAGTGTTTATATATACTTGTTTATTGTATATAGTTCACTAAATCCATAATAGAAAGTTGTGGCGGCTTATTATATTTCCAAAAGGTACAACATTATGCTATAGAGTTACTATCCTTATAGAGTTATTGTGCAATGCAGATCCTATTTTGTTTTGAAATACCAAACAACTATGTTTGTTATACAATAGAAGCAAACAGTGAAAGCAATTTGTATAATGATATCATGCAGTCATGCATAACTATTGGAGCAACTATTTTCATTATAATTATACTGACTGTGTGCTGTTTGTATGTGAAACATAAAGCATTGTCTTGACAGGCTATACTTTTGTTGTAGATCCACAATTCAAATCACGGTTTGGCTGAGTACTTTATGTGCAATACTACAATCATAAGCTGATAGGAAATTGAAATATATATGATATGTTTGTATAAATAAGTGCCAGAATAAGCAGAACACGGCATTAATTGTTGCCATAATGTGAACTCTCCCATGTAACACTGAAAGATAAACATTGCAGGCTTCCTTTAGCATTTAAAACAGTGTCTTTGGATTTATAAAGCTGATTGCCCGCAGGATAATATCATATTGATTGTCAAGTTTAGCAGCATCGGTTACTCACTGCCATTATGAAACTCATTATAGCTGGAGGTTTATTTTACTGATTAGGTTATTTTAGTGATATTATCATTATAATCCTAACAATAAATGAGAATATAATGGAAGGAAGCCATGGTGGGAGTGATAGCAGTGGAAGAGAATGAGAAAGATTTTTAGTTTGTTTACTTGACTGCCATCCTCAGCTTCAGAAGAACTATAACACCCTTTGTAGGTAGTGCAGTCTCATTCTGTTCAAAATAAAGACATTCTATTTCTTTATGGAATTATGTTTTAGCCACTAGTCCTTATAACTGATAGGGTACAATTCTATATACAGTGTAGTATATTATGGAGTAAAGTATACTAGTTTTTGTATTGACTAATACTTATGATGCCTAAGTATACCATTTTAGTGAAAGCTATTGTCGTTAGTATAATAGGTCTACTTTGTTGTTTATTTTGGGCTAGCGTTATGTCTTTGTTTATACAAATTAGTTGATTGCAAACAAAGGCAGTATCAGTGTTTATACAAAACTGGTGCGGGTAACTTGTTTTTCTAAACTAAACTGTAACAGTATTATAGTAAGTAACTTTCAGTTTTAATCTATTTATATGGGGAACTTTAAAGAACATGCCAATTTCTGAAAAATAGTCCATACATGCTTCAAAAAAAATTATTACATTTTCTGATACGCATTAATTGACGTCCTTACGCTAATCTATGTAGAAGGTTTGAGCTGTAACCTTTTAAGTTATGATGAATTTTGATGATGGTATAATACAATATAATCATAGGCTCATTGCTGAGATCTGCTTTTTGTAATGAATTAATGTTTCTTTTATTCTATCTATTGCTTCATATTATGTACATTATGTTGTATCTCTTTACTAAATGAAATAACAGTAATACTAAACAGTAAACAGTTATACACTATTAACTAATAAATGAATGTGTAGGCTACTACTGCATGCAATTGTATAATATCATGTGATGTGTAAGTATACACATGTTGAGTCTCTTTTTAGTCACCATAGTGTACATAGTACCGATTGTAGCTATTAATCCCATCCTGTGTCACCAGCTGTCCATTTATTTCACCAAAATCATAAGTCACTATTTCCATGTCTTGAAATATGTTGAAAATCGGTCGACTGTACAGACGTCGAAATGGTGCATGACGAATGGTGCGTCTAACTGTGTCTTTATGTGCCTTTTTAAATATGCCAAAATCTTGCTCTATCAGAGATATCTGAAATGTGTAATGGAGAACACCATAACTAGAGAGAAAATAGAACCCATAGCAGAAGACAATGCTTATTGCTAGCAAAGCAAGCTCTAGAAGCAGGAAAATAAAACAAACTAAGAGAAAGAATAATACATCAATAATGTCAAGCAAAAAACCACCTACAAACACCATCAGAAAGAGAGTGATAGGAAGTAATGTGTACATTAAGCAAGCACAGCTCTGATCCTGCATTCGTAATGTTTTTATTGTCCAGTAGAGTGTGTAACATGTTGGAAAGAGTAGAGGGAGCATCTCTCCTGGGTGGATTGTAGATAGTATTAGTGTTATGGGAGTGTAGAACGTTCCCACGTGATTACGTGAGACTTTAATCTTGCTATAATTTCCTCTTGAGAACTTTTCCTTTACTTCTTCAATTGCTTCTTTCTCCTCTGGTAGCAACTTATCTTCATATTTTCGAGAACGTTTCTCAATTTCTTCCAGTACAAGTTGTTTGAATAAAACGTATCTTGCTCTACGCCTCTTCACTGTTTGGGGATCACAGCAACCACAGAAAGACTCAAACGAGCTGACCTCCTGCTGTTCCATCCATTCTTCTATCCTTTCATTGCGGTATCCTCCAATATGCTCCATAACGTTTTTTTAAAACTAGATAGTTCTGTCAAACTGTTCGTTATATACACTTATTAAACCTGGCTATTATACTAATTTTTTTGCAGAAACAGAAACCCCTAGCTGTTATTTTACATGGCAAGAACATTTTCAGCAAGTTTTATTGAAAAGGACAACTAGATGCCATACAGCTAGAATAATTAATCCTCAAACTGGAATAAATTCATTCACCACAATAGACAATTAGACATGTACATCTGATGGCTTACTTTGCCAAAGTGAGTGTATATGCTCTGCTAGAGTTTTCATGGAATTGCATTCTCAAGTTTAATGTCAATGTTTTTTTAACAGAAGAAGCAAACAGTGAAAGTGCTTTGCGTGTGTTGTGTATGCATACTTTTTGCGTTCAGTGTGTTGTGTCTGGACCCTCCTCCCATTCTTGCGTGATCGTATATTTAGTGTTGTCATTCTGTTCGAGCTTGCTTTGATTTTGTGGTTGCTAAAGTTCTACAATTCTTTCATTGCTGTTATTTTGCATTTGAATTTGCAGTTTTAGTTGACTAATTTGTTTTTTACTAAATAAAATAACACTATAAATATACTAATTAACAAACTGTATAAAATTTAATGCCTACACTGCTGCATATGTTAGTACAATACATGTATGTGTATGTTATGTGGGTACTGTCTCTTCAGTATTTATACAAACTGTAGTAACGATTGTAGCTATCAATCCCATCCTGTGTCACCAACTGTCCTTTTATTTCACCAAAATTGTAAGTTGATATTTCCATGTTGTCAAATATATTGAGAATCGGGCGACTGTATAGACGTCGAAATGGTGCGTGACGGATGGTGTTACTAACGGTGAATGGCATATTTTTAAGCATAGGGGGTACAGCAGGTTTGCAACAACCTGAACTGTAGGTGTCCACATACTGGTACTCTTCTTCTATCAAAGATATTTGGAATCTGTAATGGAGAACACCATGACTGGAAAAATATTTGAATCCATAGCAGAAGACAATACTTGTTGCTAACATTATTAGCTCCACAAATAGAAAAATTGAGAAAACAAAGGGAAAGCAAAATAAAACATTGAAAATATCAAGCCAAAGACAACTAGAAAGCAGCACTACACAGATAATGAGTGATGTGTTAGTGTAGCAAGCATTGCGCTTATCTTTCAATCGTATTATACCAATCATCCAGTATGTTAGGTAAGAAATTGGGAAGAGTATAGGAAACCAGATTCTCACATAAAATAAAGACAACATTAATGTTAAAGGAGTGTAGAATGTTCCCACAAAGTTGTACGAAACTTGAATTCTGCTGTAATTTCCTCTTGAAAAGATTTCCTTTGCTTCTTCAATTGCTTCTTTCTCCTTTGGCAGCAACTTGTCTTCATATTTTTGACAACGCTTCTCAATTTCTTCCAGTACAAGTTGTTTGTATAAAACGTATCTTGCTCTACGTCTCTTGATTGATTGAGGATCACAGCAAAGATCTGAGCTAACCTCCTGCTGTTCCATCCATTCTTCTATCCTTTCATTGCAGTATCCTCCAGTATGCTCCATGACTTTTGTTTAAACTATAGTGAGTTCCGTCAAGTCAAAGCGTTTATATACTTGTATTATATTATATAGTTAACACACTGTGGTGACTGTTTGCAAAAAAAGGTGTAATAATAGCTTGAGCTTATTTGTGAGAAATAGTCTGTTTTCATGTACACAGCATGTACTTCTTTTTCATTTTGTAGTTTTAGTAGACTAATTTGTTTTTTTACTAAATAAAATAACACTAACTAATAAACAAACTTTATAATAATTGCAATGTTTACTACTGCATGTATACAATATGTTGTGTGCATGTTGAGTCTCTTCAGTAATTATACAATTTGTAGTACCGATTGTAGTTATCAATCCCATCCTGTGTCACCAACTGTCCTTTTATTTCACCAAAATTGTAAGTTGATATTTCCATGTTGTCAAATATATTGAGAATTGGGCGACTGTATAGACGTCGAAATGGTGCATGACGGATGGTGTTACCAATGGTGTATGGCATATTTTTAAGCATAGGGGGTACAGCAGGTTTGCAACAACCTGAACTGTAGGTGTCCACATACCAGTACTCTTCTTCAACTAAAGCTATTTCGAATCTGTAATGGAGAACACCATGACTGAAAAGATATTTGAATCCATAGCAGAAGACAATACTTGTTGCTAACATTATTAGCTCCACAAATAGAATAATTGAGAAAACAAAGGGAAAGCAAAATAAAACATTGAAAATATCAAGCCAAAGACAACTAGAAAGCAGCACTACACAGATAATGAGTGATGTGTTAGTGTAGCAAGCATTGCGCTTATCTTTCAATCGTATTATACCAATCATCCAGTATGTTAGGTAAGATACTGGGAAGAGTATAGGAAACAAGATTCTCACATAAAATAAAGACAAAATAATTGTTAAAGGAGTGTAGAATGTTCCCACAAAGTTGTACGAAACTTGAATTCTGCTGTATTTTCCTCTTGAGAACACTTCCTTTACTTGTTCAATTGCTTCTTTCTCCTCTGGTAGTAACTTGTCTTCATATTTTTGACAACGTTTCTCAATTTCTTCCAGTACAAGTTGTTTGTATAAAACATATCTTGCTCTACGTCTCTTGATTGATTGAGGATCACAGCAAAGATCTGAGATTACCTCCTGCTGTTCCATCCATTCTTCTATCCTTTCATTGCGGTATCCTCCAGTATGCTCCATAACGTTTGCTTAAAACTTTTTCTGTCAAAGTGTTTATATATCAGGGGAGTAGGAACAGGGGGGCAGGGGGGGGGCAAGTTGCCCCCCAATATTATTTCAGAGGGAGCAATCAATATTAGCCAATGATTTGATTTATTACAGGCCTGTACCTAGGGGGGTGATAGGGGTGACAGGTCGCCCTCCTTTTTGCTGTCATAATAATAATTATGACATTGTAATTGTAGTTCAGAAACATGTTAAAATTGCTCTCTGAGCAGCCCTTTTTGAAATTTTTTTCTGGGGGGTACCCCCCCAGACCCCCTTCTCATACCCCCAGACCCCCTTCTCATACATATACATGCATACACATAATCTGTCTTGCCCCCCCAATTGAAAAATGGTTCCTACTCCCCTGTATATACTCTTCATATAGAAACCAAATTTCTATTTTACTTGTTATCATGTATATGTAACATTTTATTTTCAATAAGTCTTATACCATTAGTTATTGCTACCTCAACTATAGTTCTAAATGTCACTTAAATAATTAACACTAGATCTAGATCTACTACTAAACAAACAAATCTAAAAAATGCAATATTATACTACTGCATATTAGTATAATAATAGATTTGTTGTGTGCATATGGAGTTTCTTCAATAACAATATGCAAACAGTATTATTCATCCTACTGTGTGAATCTGAGGAAGATAAGATTGAGAAGAGGAACAAGTATTTGATTCGAATGCATGCTTGATGTTTGTGGTTAGTTGTCCTTGCCCTATACAAGATTGTTGTGTTGTACTACATTATGATTCATTCAGTGTAGACCTCTTTAATGGAAAGTGATTAATGCAGTATCAGTTATGCAACAACACTTGTGTAAGTAACTTGTTTTTCTAAACTAAACTGAACTTTCAGTTCTTATTTCTTTACATCTGTGTGGTGTAAGGCCCTTCTTAGTTTGTTTATAGCCACTAAAAGAATGAATGACTTATATTGATTATATAAACTATAAATAAACATGCTTTAAACTCATTGAGATCTGCTTTCTGTTTATGCATTATTTCAATATTATGGTAGTCTACTCTTAACCATTATTAGTTTATATAGTTATAGCAAGAGTGGATTATTCTATTTTTTATAGATTTAGTTAACTTTACAATAAGATAACACTACCACACCAAAATAACTATACTAATGTCATGCCTACTGCATGCCTCTACAATATTCAGTCTCTTTAAAGATAACAGTAACGGTTGTAGCTATTAATCCCGTCCTGCGTCACCAATTGTCCATTTATTTCACCAAAATCATAACTTGATATATCCATATCTTGAATTATATCGAGAATTGGGCGACTGTACAGACGTTGGAATGGTGCATGATGGATGGTCCGACTAATGGATTCTGTATTAGCTATAATTACATTGTTCATCGCATTATTTGAATTGTAGAGGTTCTCTGCTCCTATCAATAATATTTGGAATCTGTAATGGAGAACACCATGACTGGAAAGATATTTGAACCCATAGCGGAAGACAATGCTTGTTGCCAGCATCGTTAGCTCCACAAGTAGAATAATTGAGAAAATGAAGGGAAAGCAAAATAAAACATTGAAAACATCAATAATTAAAAGGCAACCAGTAAAAAGTATCAGCAAGATATAAATTATGAATGAAGTGTAAATCACGCAAGCATAGTCCTTATCTTTCATTCGCATTATACAAATCATCCAGTACGTTATGAAAGACATTGGAAGGAGTATAGGAAACAACACTCTTGGGTATATTAGAGATAATATCATTGTTAAAGGAGTGTAGAACGTTCCCACAAAGTTGTACGAAACGTAAATTCTGCTGTAATTTCCTCTTGAAAAGATTTCCTTTGCTTCTTCAATTGCTTCTTTCTCCTTTGGTAGCAACTTATCTTCATATTTTCGACAACGTTTCTCAATTTCTTCCAGTACAAGTTGTTTAAATAAAACATATCTTGCTTTACGTCTCTTGACCGATTGAGGATCACAGCAACCACAGAAAGACTCAAACGAGCCGACCTCCTGCTGTTCCATCCATTCTTCTATCCTTTCATCGCGGTATCCTCCAGCATGCTCCATAACGTTTTGTTGTGTACTAGCTAAAGCGTTAACGAGTGAATAGTGACCTCGATCGAGAGTGCAGTGACTGACAGTAATTCTCAGTAGGAATTAGCATAAGTGTAGGATACATCCCTGTCTGGAGGTGGTTAGGGAATATGGGTACATAACTAAGTGGTCGAGGGCGAGACCACTTATCTCAAGGGAGTTATGTACCCATAACCACCTCCAATTTAGGGCTGAGGATATTATTCCCAAAAATGTCCCCATTATTCTATTCCCTTATTCCCAATATATTTGCCTATTATTCCCAAGTATTATAAAAATAAACAAAATAACTATACAAAATTTGTCTCATTTAATGCTCATTATACTGTAACATTATAATGATGCCTCAATTGAGTCTTGTAAAGCACACTCGTGGGTATCTTTGAAGGTGTTAGACAAGATTTATTAAGCATTCAGTCACACCTACTGCACAATTTTACAAATTTTGCCCTATTATTCCAGAATTATTCTTTATTCTTTAGACCACCTATTATTCTTTTTTTATTCTGGGAATAAAATCCTCAGGCCTAACCTCCATCCAGACAGGGAGCCTGTGCGCAGGCCCATGTAGATCTAGTAATAATAAGGCCTCGTTTACGCTAATCCACTTCACTGATTATCATGATTGTTTTTGCTATTAGCTACCTGTTAAGGCTGTTATCAGGTGTTCATACTAATACAGCAGCTGCATTTTCATAAGATTTATCATTCATAGAAGCGTAGATACTATCCACTTTGGTATCCATGTGAAAATATAGATATGATTTGATTAGTGTAGATCTAAAACTATTAACATAAAAGTAAAACTATAACACACGTGGATATGAAACAGGAAGTACTTTATTAACACAAATTTATATGGGTGACGTCATGACTAGTGTTCCTGGAATGCAACAACACTTGTGTAAGTAACTTGTTTTTATAAACTAAACTACTTTCAGTTCTTATTTCTTCCCGTCTGCGTGGGGTATATCCCTCCTTAGTTTTGTTTTTAGCTACTAAAAGAATGAATGGCTTATATTGGCTATACATAAACATGCTTTAGTATAAACATAAACTCTTCAAGATCTGCTTTCTTGTCATGCATTATCTCAATAATATACTGTACTCTTATATTCTTCAGAAATTAGTTTAGCTATAGGTGTGATGTTGCTAGTGTCAGAATGCTAAAGATTCAATTAACTTCACTATAAGATAGCACTACAACATTAAAACAACTAATAAATGCTATAATATAAAATAATTCCTAATTAATGTAATAATAATTTACAATATTTACATCATTTTAAAGGTGAGAGTAAGTTATGTAGCTATTGATCCCATCCTGTGTCACCAATTGTCCATTTATTTCACCAAAATCATAACTTGATATATCCATGCTGTGAAATATCTTGAGAATCGGTCGACTGTATAGACGTCGGAATGGTGCATGACGGATGGTGCGACTAATGGATTCTGTATTAGCTGTGATGATAACATTGTTCATCGCATTATTGTAGAGCGGGTTCTGTATTTTTATCATCCCTATTTCTATCAAAGATATTTGGAATCTGTAATGGAGAACACCATGACTGAAAAGATATTTGAATCCATAGCAGAAGACAATACTTGTTGCTAACATTATTAGCTCCACAAGTAGTGAAATTGAGAAAACGAATGGAAAGCAAAATAAAACATTGAAAATATCAATAAAAAGAATGCCAGTAAAAAGTATCAGCAAGATACAAATTATGAATGAAGTGTAAATCTTGCAAGCATTGCCATTATCTTTCAATCGCATTATACAAATCATCCAGTATATTAGGTAGGACATTGGAAAGAGTATAGGAAACAACACTCTTGGGTATATTAAAGATAATATGATTGTTAAAGGAGTGTAGAATGTTCCCACAAAGTTGTATGAAACGTGAATATTACCATAATTTCCCCTTGAAAACTTTTCCTTTACTTCTTCAATCGCTTCTTTCTCCTCTGGTAGCAAATCATCTTCATATTTTCGACAACGTTTATCAATTTCTTCCAGTACAAGTTGTTTGTATAAAACATATCTTGCTTTACGTCTCTTGACTGATTGAGGATCACAGCAGGCATTGAAAGATGCATCTGAGCTGACCTCCTGCTGTTCCATCCATTCTTCTATCCTTTCATTGCGGTATCCTCCAGCATGCTCCATAACGTTTGTTTAAACTATAATGAGTTCTGTCAAAGTGTTTATATATACTTGTTTATTGTATATAGTTCACTAAATCCACTCATTGTGATTAATATTTACAGTGGTGTAAAGTATGTAAACAGCATATCACTAGTTCTTTATTTTCTAGGATTACTTATAACAGCACTGCTATGCTTTAAACCGGTAATCGCAATAGAAAGTAGTGACGGCTTATTATATTTCCAAAAGGTACAAAATTATGCTATAGAGTTACTGTACTATAAAGTTATTGTGTATAATGTAGATCCTAGTTGTTTGAAATACCAAACAGTTATGTTTGTTATACAATAGAAGCAAACAGTGAAAGCAATTTGTATAATGATATCATGCAGTCATGCATAACTATTGGAGCAACTATTTTCATTATAATTATACTGACTGTGTGCTGTTTGTATGTGAAACATAAAGCATTGTCTTGACAGGCTATACTTTTGTCGTAGATCCACAATTCAAATCACGGTTTGGCTGAGTACTTTATGTGCAATACTACAATCATAAGCTGATAGGAAATTGAAATATATATGATATGTTTGTATAAATAAGTGCCAGAATAAGCAGAACACGGCATTAATTGTTGCCATAATGTGAACTCTCCCATGTAACACTGAAAGGTAAACATTGCAGGCTTCCTTTAGCATTTAAAACAGTGTCTTTGGATTTATAAAGCTGATTGCCCGCAGGATAATATCATATCAACTGTCAAGTTTAGCAGCATCGGTTACTCACTGCCATTATGAAGCTCGTTATAGCTGGAGGTTTATTTTTCATCTTTCTCCTTGCTGAAGTGAAGTCAATGACACTGACTCCACTGTATGGCTATGCTCATTCCCAGTATGGTGTTCATTATTACACTCTCAATGCCTCTGTCATTGGATATGGCACTCCTGCAGGACTAGTGGGTCGACATAGTTACAGGTCAGAGGGAATAACTTGCCTCATGGAAACAGAACAATTAGGTAAGGACAAAGAAAGTCTTATCTATTGTATATACACACAAATGTTCATTTAAACTTGTATTTTTTTGCATGCAGGAGTTCCACTGCATCATTATCAGAAACATGGCGGAAACTTGTATACAACAAATACAACAGAAGCTGACAATAGTTACACTTATCTGGGAAAAGTTGGATATTGTTATCGTACACAAGAGACTCACACAGTCCCTCTTTATCGATACAAGAAAACCGTGTATAATATTCTTGATCACTATTACACAACAGATGCTAATAAGATTGGTCTTGTGACTCCTGGCACTACTGGAAACAATGGATACACTTATGAAGGAGTTGCTTGCTTTGTGTACAATGTCAAGTATCATTGAGAACTCTCAATTAGTTTATGATTGCAGATTTGCACTTTAACAATTGATAATAACTATTTTTAGCAATTATTATTAATTTTAGCAATAGTCACATGAAATAATGTAGTACATGTATGAGCAAATTTAAGATAGCAGCAGTGAACAGTTTCTACATAATTATTGTTAGTCAAAAAACACATGCACTATTATAACGTAGTTATCATAAATGTTGAGATTAGTCACTCAAATTACTGCTCCAGGAACTCCCTCATGTGCTGGTTAGTTAAATGGGGACAGTCCTGTTGAACAAAGTGACTGCAACCAGGGATACGTCTATTAAATGAATGTTAACATTAGAGCCAGGTAGTTTCTATATAGCTTAGGATTACTTTATGGTAATGTCAGTACAGATATCATTGTATTCCTTCTTATCAGAGAGAGACATATCAAGAGCCAAATCTCTCTCACCCTGTCAAAATAAAAACACATTAATACCTTTACACTATTAATCTCACCCATATCAAGAGGGTGGGAGTTTCAATTTTCTGTGATGAATACGAATGCTTTCTGTTAGAGCTCATGAACATGCATCTATAGTAATTGATGGGTGGAGTCAAGTTCCTCCTTGGACTGAATGTGTATTTGAATGCCTCAACCATGTCATCAGAAAAATCTTTATTAAGAAACAAACCCTAAAATAAAACAAATGAGTGCTGCCCAATAGAATTTCCCACAGGATTTTGATGTAATACTCAGCTTCTTAGGCATACTATTTAGCTTGCTCAGCACTTGGACCAAAGACAGTCTTTTGCCAAATTTTGCCAAAAATAAAAAGGAGAAAATCTCCATTTTTATATTTTTTCCTGATACATATACATGCTTTTACATTATGTAGAAAGTTTGACCTGGTTACAATCAAAGTTGGATTTTTAAATAAATTTTACTATTTGTGTCAGCTCATGAAACATGTTGTTTAGGTCACTTAGCATGCTTTATGGAAAACCCTGCTACCAAAATTACTCCACTAACTTTCTTAAACATGTCATCAAAAGCAGCATAGTCATTTATAGCTAGCAACATCTCTGGTATCCATGGACATTGAAAAAAGAATATATACTATAATGACAGCGAAACTGATTGTTATGAATATATTAGTGCATACCCAAGACTTCAGTGTTTGCTTCCATCCTTTAGTGATAGCCCTTCTATATACCCTGAATGAATTAAAAAGTAATTTTAATTGTAACTTCAATTGTAATAATGTATTAATTTAATTGTAAGCCATAGGACTTACAACATAATGTAATGTTTCAATTCTTAGTATCAAATCATGAAACCTGTACATGTACTTCACTATGATAATTACTTTGCATGAGGACAGTTCATTACAATAAACTTATGAAAGAGTTCAGGATGATTCTGAACAACTCTCCTATGAGAAAAAAGAGAGAGGAACACATAAAAAGACAAATAACATAGTGTTCACAGTCCTGTTGTTATTAAATGAATGAGTGATTATGACACATACCATGAGACAACTCCTCCCCAATCATGAGCAACAAGTATACACTTCCTATCAGGGCTGAGCACTTTAATCTAATAATTATATTAATTATATTAACGTAATCACAACATTAGCTGACCAGTTGTACAATATCTTCCTTTAGTATTTCTATAGTATAATTGCGTACACCAGCAGGTTTATCTGTTTCACCATATCCTCTGAACAATGAAAGAGAGAGAGAGAGCAAAAAAGAGAGAGTCAAATTTCCTTTTTGTATTATCAATAATAAATGTAGTGTACATATATATACATATATTACCTCATGTCAATGGCAACCACACGATAGTCATTACAGAATTCTTTCAACTGATATTGCCATGAAAACCAAAACTAGTAGTAAGGTCAAAAGGTATTAACTACACTTTACATTTAAAAACTGAACCTACCTCAGGGAAGCCATGAACAAAGAGCATTAAAGGTTTACTAGGATCTCCTTTAGACACACAATGAAACTTGATACCATTAGCTGTTATATACTCGTGTGTCCCATGAGAAGGATCCGATAAACAGGCTGGAGGAACTACAAGTGAAGGAGAACTTGTAGCCGAGTCATGTTTACTCAGTTACTCTTACCATTTCTCGACTTAGTCTTGTAGAAGGAGAAAGGCCTCCTTATAATTTGGAACAGCAACATCAGAAAGCCAAGAAAGGAAAAAACTATTTGCAAAAAATAAACTAGAATGAGAAGGTGAAAATTAGCCATTTTTACTACAGCACAGCTATGGCACCACCCAATCAATGATAATGAATGTTATTAATTTAGCCAGGTTTTTAATGTTTGTGCAGGCTGCAAACTTATTTCCAAAATAATTCTTAACTAACAATGCCTGATGGTCTGTGTACTCTTGCACTCTCTCCCTAACTATATAAAGCACCATAAGCATTGAATCTAGTGATGCAAAATACTTTACATTGATTGATTCATTGTTGCAACAATGGTTAAATTCATGGCTCTCAGTCTATTTGCGACGGTCCTTTTGCTTACTATTGGAGTGGAGTCTTTCCCTTTAATGAATTTGTATGGCTATGTACACAAAGATTTTAATACTCATTTGTATACATACAATGCATCTATAATTGGTTATGCTGTTCGAGGGAGAACAGGCTTGAGAAACTACATGTCAGAAGGAATTATTTGTCTTTTGGACTCAGATAATTCTGGTAAGCAACTAATTTGTTACAATTATTATATATATATTTATTATTACAGGAAAACCTTTCCATCATTATGAAAATAAAGAGAACTGGCTTGAAAATTTGTACACAACCAATACAAGTGAAGTTATTGGAAAGAACTATGAGCATAAAGGAATTGTTGGGTATTGCTATCCCTCTCAAGAGCCACACACTGTTCCTCTTTATCGGTACAAAAAGAAAATAGAAATGTCAGCTGGCCTAAATGACATCACTGATCACTATTACACTACAGATCCTAATAAGATTGGTCTTGTAACTCCTGGCACTACTGGAAACAATGGATACACTTATGAAGGAGTTGCCTGCTTTGTGTACAATGTCAAGTATCATACTTAAGACTTAATTGTGAGAACTTTTTTGTAATGCATGTGGTCTTTGCATTTTATATTATCAAAAAAATTTTTTTAGCTGCTTGAATATTATTTCCATATTTATATAAGCTTTTGGGTTTGCTGCAAGCTGCAACTATGCATATTGAGATGTGCCTATAGCTAAATAATATAATAATTTTTATCTGCATAATAGCTGCACCTGCACGTGCATGCGTGTTGCTGACAATCACTTTTATCTTGAGTGTTTGTCCAGACTATGGTTATTTCCCGCATTACCATTAAGCTCATGACGTCAGTGGTTGATGTTTTAACTAATAGAGCCAGTGTATTTAAAGGAGCATTGAGCCTGAGGGAAAGCAGTTCTAGTGCAACAAAATCACCAGTAAAAATGGTCAAATTTATGACAGTTGGTCTGTTTGTGAGTATCTTTTTGTTTGGGCTTGGAGTGGAGTCCTTTCCCTTAATGAACTTGTATGGCTATGTACATAGTCAGTTTGGTACTCATTTGTACACATACAACACATCAATAATTGGATATGCTGTCCCTGGACGAATTGGTGTGAATAGCTACAGGTCGGAAGGAATTGTCTGTCTCCTGGACTCAGATAATTCTGGTAAGAGATACATTATTATTCTTTAATTCCTTTTTTCTTAACAGGAATTCCCCTCTATCACTACAGTAAAAAGGGCTCACCTGAAAATTTGTATACAACAAATACAACAGAAACTGCTGGAGGTGGATATGAATTTAAAGGGGTTGTTGGGTATTGCTATCAAACACAGGAGCCTCACACAGTTCCTCTCTACCGATACAAGAAAACTGTGCGACTGGGTTTTACTGATCACTATTACACAACAGATGCTAATAAGATTGGTCTTGTGACTCCTGGCACTACTGGAAGAGATCAATACACTTATGAAGGAGTTGCCTGCTTTGTGTACAATGTCAAGTATCATTGAGAACTCACCAAATGAACTGCATTTTTTTACTTATTTCAATGCTGCGTCAATTGTTTTTAAGTTTGTCATATTGTGTCATTTTTCAAAAAGAAATTGTTGTTGACAAGTTGTCACAGAATAGTAGACCTATACTTGCATTTAAGCAATATTGCATTTATTGAAGCAATGACATGCATAAAAAGCAACATATTGACATCTTTAAAGATAAAGAGCTCAATTAGGAAAAGAATAACTGTCAGTATCATTTCAAGAGATGAAGTGACAGCTGTGATAATTGTCCTTACAAATGAAAGTAAGCAGTAAACGATAAACAACAGCAGGAAGGCACATTCAGTAAGATCATCAATTAGCATATGCTTATTGTTTAGCATGTCCATCTAATGGACATCAACAACAACAGCATGTGACAACAGTGACATTGCATTTATTGGAGCAAGTACATAATTGCAGTTGTGATATCTTACAAATTAACATATTCCAGGGGGTGTGTTCTCCTGAATTGACCTTTGAAAGGGCTTAAGAATATGTTCTTATTTTTACTTGTGTTATTTTTTCAGGTCCTTTGGACGTTTACTACACTAGTGAAACTGTGCCTAGCTATATTGTGTGCCCCGGGTAAAGTATTTAAGAAAAAGGAGAGAGGCAGTGAGTCCATGATGATCATTTTGATCAAGCCCATTCTCTTGTAGTTCCTCCAGCCTGTTTATTGGATCCTTCTCATGGGACACACGAGTATATAACAGCTAATGGTATCAAGTTTCATTGTGTGTCTAAAGGAGATCCTAGTAAACCTTTAATGCTGTTGCTTCATGGCTTTCCTGAGGTATAATGTACACGACATACATGTATATGTAATATTATGTTATACCGCCATTTTCTCTCATTTACATGTTTTTAACGCTCATTAGTTTTGGTTCTCTTGGCGTTATCAGTTGAAGGAATTCTGTAATGAGTATCGTGTGGTAGCCATTGACATGAGGTATGTAATAAAGATTGGCCAAAAGATAGGGATGTCTCTAGTATCAGGAAATTATTCTGGATGCATAAGTAGATTAAGTACAGCTAGAATACGCACATTTGCTATTGTTTTATTGACAGATTGGCTCCATTAGTGAGTGCATCTTGTTCAACTTTGGATGCCAATGCACCTTCTAATGACACCCCTGGCCAAAAGGGTATTTTTAGGTATTTTTTAAAGAAATGATCTATTTTAACATGGCCATAGCTGAAAAATTTGAGTCTCAAACTTTCTACATAGCACAAAGACATCAATGTGCATTTTAAAATGTAGTAAAAATTGGGGGTGATTTTGGACCCATTTTTTGTGAAAAAGGCATGTGCTATAGTACAGGGTATAAAAAATTGGCCGATTTTTAAAAATGGCCATAACTTAAATACTTGAGCTCTGGATCAACTCAAACTTTCTGCATAGCATAAGAACATCAGTATGCATCAGAAAACCTAATAAAAATTGAAGGTGATTTTGAAACAATTTTTTGGAAAAACCATGGGCTATTATAGCACTTTGAATAAATGGCGTAACTTTTAGAGTCAGGCCCGTAGCCAGGGGGGGTTCGGGGGGTTTGGACGAACCCCCTGTTGTAGCTGCAAAAAAGTTTTAGATTAGCTCCTGTCATGAAGAACAGCACTGCAAAAGAAGGATTAGCATTTTGGCAACAGCGAGAAGCACAGATAGCCATTTTAGCTGAGTCAGCACATGGCTGAGATGCATAAATTAAAACCACGCCTACCACCCACGCCCATTTTCGTCAAAATTTTCGCTGCTCGCAAAGCGCGCAGCAATTTCCAAACCCCCTATTTTAAGTTCCTGACTACGGCCCTGAGAGTTATCATTATTTTAGAGGATATGGTGAAAGTGATAAACCAGATGGTGTAATGAACTATACTATTGATATATTAAGACAAGATATCATACAATTGGTATGTTACCGACCTATTGAGTGTTACTATTATTATTATTATTATGTTGCTGTTCAACTTCAACAGGTGAAGACTCTTAGCCCAGAGAGGAAGTGTATATTAGTTGGGCATGATTGGGGTGGAGTATTGAGCTGGTAAATATTTTCTGTATTTTCTTTGTGGAATTATATGTGTAAATATAATAGGGAAGCAGTGATTTCTAATCCGGAATTGTTTGAAAAACTTATTATTCTTAACTGCCCAAATCCCAGGTATATGTCAATTAATATAACAGAGACCGCTCTATGGCAAAATGATAATAATAAATTTTATTAGGGTATTTGCAAGGCATATAAGAACATGGAAACAACTAATGATGTCATGGGTAAAATATTGATAAATATTATTACTATTATTATTTTTATATTAACTTTTATAGTATATGTTCATGTTCAGGACTCCTTATTTGCCAGAGTTTCTCATTTCAATGGGTGACTTTGGTATGCTCAAGGCAATGTATAGGGGAAGAAAAGGAGTAAGATAAAGAGAGCCAGCCTATACAACCAACCCCATACACTACTAATATTGTGAACAGGCGCATTGTGTAGTTTATAGTTTATTAGTTTGCATGTGTGCCCCTTATCCTTGCTTCTAATTCTTGCTTTTATTATCTACAGGGCCTGCGTAATAGAGATAATTTCTCAGAAGAAATCCTTGAGGCTTTCAAATACACTTTCAGTCAAGGAAAGAACTGCCTGACGCCTCCCATCAATTATATTCGTAATATCTTCAATGGATTATCACGGAGAAGAGGTCCTTCTAAACCAATTGATATTCCTGTTCTTCTCATATGGGTAGGTGTGCATTGATCATGTGACTCTCATGTGATTCATTATAGGGAGATGATGATGCATTCCTGGATAATGATATGGTTGACGTTCATTCTAATCCAAAGATTTGTAGTAATGTGACCATCAAGTAATCTTTAATATAGTAGAAAAATAATACCATAGATCAGGAAATTAGTGTGGTAGAAAATTTTTGAGTTTTAAAATTGGTGCTATGATTTAATTTTTACTGAATAAGACTCGTGTGTCATGTATTATTGAATGTGGCATGTAATATTAGTGGTGATCTAATTTTTACGAAATTCTAATCCAGTAAAATTAAAATCACAGTAAAAATTTCCAGATAGACGGTAATTGGTGTTTTAATCTACATTGCCATGATTATCATACAGTTATTGATTTCTTCATAGGCATATCCCTGGTTGTAGTCACTGGGTACAACAGGACTGTCCTGAATTAACCAACCAGCACATGAGGGAGTTTCTTGAACAATAACTTATTGCTATTAGTGTACTCAATTAGTGACAGTGCCAGTGACTTTCATTATGGCTTTGTGTTATTTCTTTAATTATTAGCTTAATCATAATATCATCATAATACCGGTAATTCATCTCTGCAGATATGATCAAGAAAACCCATTTAATCTGTGTGCCACGTGACTTCACGTGATAGATCTATTAATTTATGATTATTAATATTAACAATGGCGTCGAGGTTGTATCATACTGGCATCCGTTTTAGTACTCACAATTCACTCAGGATGCAAGTAAAGCTCTTCAGAATCACACTGTTACTTACCATTAACTTTTAGACTATTCTATCACTCAATAGGAATCTAAGAAATACTGCATCACGTGAGACATCATTGTAGCTACTTTTGTGTTACTAATTTTTTAGATCCATTCTTTGTCAGAAGGACCAAAGCTAATAATATACCAGCATACCTTGATTTTAAAGGTGTTGAAACAAGAACGTTGACAATAATTAGAAAAATTGATGGAGTCACAGAGGTATGTGCATTCTAATTATTGTGAATTTTGTTCGCACCTTTGTTGATACCATATTCAGTCTTATAAGTTTAGTATTACACCTCACATTACAGTAGTTCCATTATTATTGGGTTGTTTTAAAGTTAAAATTAATACAGTATGTCGATGTACTATGGGAAGCTTAGCCTGCAGGCCCTCTAAATAAAATTCTAAAGTTGCTTCAAAATTTGGCCAAATACATGGGCTATATATATCAATACAAAATTTTCAAAATAGAAAACTGAGTAGAATTTACTCAAAAAAGTAATGGAAATGAGGACAAGTAGGATTCTAAATGAATAAAATCCAAAATGAAAATCCTACTCTACGATATTTGCAGTGTCATCATAAAAATTTTGGTTGGAATTAACAAACACGTATGCATCAGGAAAAATTTAATTTTTGATGAAAATTGGCCAAAGACTGTGTAATATAGTACACGTACATGATTTTTGATCTGATTTTCAAGCAACTTTAAAAAGTCAGTTTAATCAGTTAAAACTTTCTACATAACATAAGAGCATGTATATGTATCAGAAAAATTATGAAAATGGACAGTGAAATACTCTGTATACTATAGTACTGGGTCTTTGGTTAAACTTGATTGGTCTACTACTCTTCATTACTTTATCTATAGTATCTCTGCTTACATTGTATGACTGATGTACATGTATTTCTGTAGGTATCCAATGGTGGTAGGAGGGTCCAGTTGTTTGATTTTGATGCAGAGCAGGACGATGAAGACACTTGAACTATAGCTTATTAGTACTAGTTCAACATTTTGTTTTAGTTCTAGTTCTAGTTACGCAGCAAGACAGCAACTTTCCTGTACTTTTCAGCTTACAGCTCTCTTATAACAGTAAATGGGCTGAGTACAATAGTTAAAACAAATACAGCGTGAAACTATATTTTTTTACTGTAGTAAAAATAACCTCTTATTTTAAAAGTTTTAGTTTGTTCTGTTCTTCATATCTTGCAGTTTTAATATGACCTAAATCTTGTGTTCTTGATATTTAATGCTCAAAAGCAGATGAATCACTGCTTGAACATGTCTTGCTAGCCAGACCATTCCCCAGTCATTTGGGAAGGGTTTGGCTTGCGAGACTAGCTTCAATAAGTAAAGGATGAACTCCCATCAATTATATTCGTAATTATTTTCAATGGATCAAGGGAAAAGGGGTCCGTCTCAACCAATGTGATTGTAATATTCCTGTTCTTCTATGGGTGAGCTGAAGTGTGCTTTGATCATGTGACTTTCATGTGATTCATTATATATAGGGAGATGATGAGATAGTGAAATGGTTGATATTCTAATCCAAAGATTTGCAGTACTGTGACCAAGTAATTTTTAATACATGTTACATAATTCCAATTAATGGCATATCCCTGGTTCCAGTCACTGGGTGCAACAGGACTGTCCTGAATTAACTAACCAGCACACGAGGGAGTTTCTGGAACAATAACTTGCAATTAGTGTACTTGATTAGTGACAGTGCCAGTGACTTGCATTATGATTTTTCTATCTTATTTATTAAGCGTTATAATATTAGTATTACAATAATTAATTTAATCAGCAATAAATTCAATAGAGTAAGACACACACACAAGCATAATACAAAGGAACGACATTAAGAAGAAAGGACTATATATATTCCATCATGGTGCTTCCTTAGAGAGGACCTTACCAGCATGCTGCTGCTGGTTTCTCCTTTGACTCTGTACCTCAGAGACAGAGAGGGATCTTGATAAACCCTCATCTTCATCGTCTCCCCACATATCATCAATATCATCCTGCCTGCTGCTATTGCTCATGGATCTAGGGTCCATCATGCTCACTGGGCGATGCTTGGAGCGAGAGCTTTTCTTTTTATTTGAAGAGCTCACTGCCGTGGGTGAGGGCAGGATGGGTTGAGAGAGGGTGTGGTGAGCAGGGGAGGTCCCTCCTGAGTGACGGCCAAGGTTAACGTTCATCATTGCCAGACAGTCTTGAACGCTCTGTACAGCTGCTACTGACGTGCTCTTTAATAGGAGAAGGTTCTATAAAGAGAGCAAATGAAATGAAGGATATTATTAGAGATGTATGTAGAAAGAAAGAGAAAGAGAGAGGCAGTATATGACATACTTTGTCATGTGGAACAAGGCCGGTTCCTTCAGTCTTCTACAAATAAAAATAATAATGACACGATACTATACATGTACAATTGTACATGTACATCTAGTAAAATAATATTATAATTTTTTATAAACCATATTTTACACCAAGAGATGTAAGCAAAGTATAAAAAGAATTTTTAAGTTTTGCAAAAGCCACATCATTTCTGACATGATTGAAAGTTTTTGTAGTACATGTACATGTATAGCTTTAAAGAAACTTTTAAATTTCTTTAAAAAATCCTGTTTTGATTGGAATAAGCTCAAATTTTCTACACAACTTAAGTACATGTATATACATAAAAAATTATAAAATGGAGAATTCTCTCCTTGATGCTTTTGACAAAATTTGGCCAAAGACCCTCTACCATAGTACAGGGAGGCTTTGGCCCAATCCTCAGTAACTTTTAAAATTCATAAAAAATTCAATTTTGATCAGAACCAGGTCAAACTTTCAACACAACATAAGTACATGTATATATATTTAAAAATTATTAAAAATGAAAAATTCTCTCCTTTCATTTTTGGCAAAATATTTTGACCAAGAACCCTGCACTATAGTACAGGGACTTTGGCCCAATTTTTTAGCAACTTCAAAAATTTATAAAAATCTAATTTTAAACAGAATGAACTCAATTTTCTATGCAACTTAAGTACATGTATACGCATCAAAACAATTTTTTTAAATTCTCTCCTAACCATTTTTATAATTTTGGCCAAAAACCCTACACTATATAGTGCAGGGTTTTTGCTGCAACGTTAACAAATCATAGACAAAACTTAATTTAGCTTATAACATTTTAAAAGTGCCAAGAAATGTAATAAGAACTCATAAAAACCAAATGCAAGTCCTGTATGATATACAACTGACCTCTAGTTGCTGCTGGAGTGATTCTTGTAATGACTGGAGTCTCGTTAAAGAATCAAGCATGGCATCTCCACCAGGAAATGCATCGACTTGTTCCTGAAATGATGCCCCTCCTCCTACTCCTCCTCCTTTCTTATTGCCTCCCCTCCTCTTGTTGCCTAGTTTAGTGATAGAGAGATGAAGTGGAGCAGAAAGTTGAGTCCTGTGAAATAAAAATAGTCATCAGTATACTATCAAGAGTAGATAATACCTAAATCAGGCAAAAGTCCCTGTATTATAGTACATGGTCTCAGGTCAAATTTCACCAAAAATTGAAAAAGAGAAAATTCTCAACTTTTATAATTTTTTCTGATACATATACATGTACTTATGTGGTGTAAAAAGTTTGAGCTGATTCCGATCAAATTCTGATTTTTTATGAATTTTTAAAGTTGCTCCAAAATCAGGCAAAAGTCCCTGTACTATAGTACACGGTCTCGGGCCAAATTTCACCAAAATTGAAAAGGAAAGAATTCTCAACTTTTATAATTTTTTCTGATACACATACATGTTTTTGTGTTGTGTAGCAAGTTTGAGCTTATTCCAATCAAAATTGAATTTTTTACAATTTTTTTAATTTGCTAAAAAATGAAATCCTTATACATGTATTTAATAGTAAACCAGGTACATGTATGTGCTTATAAGTGCCTGTAAACGTACATGCATGTAAATCAAGAGTTGTATTAACTATTAACACCATATGTTATGTCGATTGACACTTCTGGTTATAATGCATGACTTGAGTAAAAGAAGTGAACTGCTAAAAGAGTCTTAAAACAAGACAAATGCTATTTTAATTTTTGCTTCAAACTGCACTACAATACTAATTCATTCCTTAGTGTGAATCTATCTTAATATAAATGAATCTTTGTTTGTACATAATACAGTGTGTATAAAGTGTACCGACACATAATGACATACTTTTTAGTATTTTTCCTAGTTGGGGTCCCACCAGTGGCAGGTGACATTGCATTAGTTCCAGCAACTGGTGATTGTAATGGAGTCTGATTACTAGAAGAAGAGTTTAAACTATTACCAGTAGAAGCAGCAGAAGACTAAAGAAGAAAATAAAACAATAAACGAAGCATCTCTTATCACACAGAGCTATGTATCTCTCTCTCCCTCCCTCTCTCTCTCCCTCCCTCCCTCTAACTTGTATCATTTCTTTAGGTCCAGCTGCTAGTCCATTTGCATGCTCTACTTCTTGTCTTAAACGCGAGACCCAGGACTGCCTGTCCCTAGCATCAGCTGCCCTCAGTCTATATGTGTCACTGTTTGCCGCCTGTACTGTGAATGACTGAGCATCTTCATCACTAGGAGATACAACAGCACCCTGGAGAAAAGGGGGGGAGAAGAACGAGAGAGGAAAAAAGAAAGAGAGGGAGAGATTAAAGTAAAAGGGTCTTAAAGTATTTGTTTCCACTTACCCAAAGGTGAAGAGAAGCTCTTGGGGGTAGTTTCCTTTTCTCTTCCGACTATACAAAATACAAACATCAAACAATAACCACTCATTGATGCTATTGTAAGACAATGCAGCAATGATGAAACACATACTGCACCCCCTCAAAGTAACAATATAATCCCTAATCAATACACTCTATCAACAGTAATGCAATGAATTGTGGTTTTGTAGGCAATTCTTCCACAAAAAATACATTAGCACATGTACAATCATGTGTACACAGTAAACTAGTAAATATAATGATACTGATACTATAATAAATTTTGGCTCGTTAGCCCACATCTAGAGTGTAAATTAGAGCAATGGCATTCAAATAATTGACACAAGTAACCTTAAGACTGTCTAAACAATTAAGCCACAAGCATAAACAAAATGGTGTACACTACATGCGTGTACTAAAAACTAAAACACGCATTAATATTATGCCTTGTAGTTGCATGTGCTGTATACTTACAGTACAGTAATGGAGGACACCTTGATCATGGTCAACATAAAACCATCTTGGTTGCCATCCTTTGATTGGATTGGTCCACTTGTATAACTGTCCTTCTAATGGCCTGAACAAAAAAGATGAGAGAGAGAGAGAGAGAGGGAGGGAGGGAGAGAAAGAGAAAGAGAGAGAGGGGAGGAAAAGAAAAGATAAGATATGTTGTAAAATAGAAAAAAGATATAAATCAATGGAAGAAGGAGATTCAATGGCAGTCGATAGAGGAATGAAGGGAGAGGAGAGGAAGGAATACTTCACTCACTTATTTGCTACTTTGCCTACAGTTGCTCTATCAAACTCCTAAAAAGAAATAAAAGCTGCTAAACTACAACAGTGACATTATCAACTGTATTGATGATTAAGCTCTACATGTACAGTATCAATTGTACAATAGATATATGGTTCAAGAACACATAATAGATACACTTCAAACATTACATGTACATGTACATACAATTCATGTACATACATGGATCTAATAGTGTACTATGCTCAAAATGTGTTCATACATGTACATGTTTATCAACAATTAGTGCTGAAATTATAGTGTTGTAGAATCATCGTGGTAAAATTAAAACTGCTTCTAATTTCAAAAGTATCGATCAAGTTACTAATAATGCTCCTATTACATGTACATCTGTTGTAAGTAAACATACAAAAATGATAAATTATAGGAACATTTTAGAATTTAGAAGGTTTTGCACATGTACAGTAGCCAATAGAAAAATCTCAAAAATAAAATTGGTTTTAGAGTAAGACTGAAACTAGTAATGCCACATCACTGCATGTTCACAAACCATAGCAAAACTGACGAACAACGTTATCACTTTCAATAGGAAACTAATAATAACCAATAATCAAGGTTTCTGTATATATATACATACTGATAATTCTATGACTGTAGTGTACACTTGTAACTGGCAGTTTTGCAACCACAAACATATGTAAGTATTAAATGCAACTGTTTTAGTGGGCCCTAAATAATACACACACAAACATTGAAGGAATAACTCATGATCAATTGAATAGGACAAGAAATGGGAGGCTAAGGGAATGCATGTACATGACTACAAACATGTATTGTTGGGAAGGAAGGTAAGTCATGTAAGGATTGGTAATACGTATTATGTTACAATATACCACACCCAAAACAATGACACACTAGTATCCATGGAACTAATTAGCAGCAATGAAAACAATAGACTACAGTTAATGTACAGTATACACATATAATACAAAACAAGAGGCCTTTTAGCTTTCCATGTATGCAACTTGCTGCTATACACAATTACTATCAGAGACACTGTAGCATCTATTATAGTGCTTTTGTACTGGAGGATAAAATGGTAATAGTTCTGCTTGTACTGTACAAGTAACTCCTTTATTATATTCCGTTTTTAGCTAGCATTAGCCCCATTTGATTTGCCTCTAAACTCACTTTTGCTCTCTCCATCACTTTATACAAGACCTCTTTCTCCTCTTGCGTTAAACCAGACATCTCATTATCTGCCATTGCCATTCTCACCCTCTTCTTCCTTCTTTGATAGCCTCAGGCACAAATCTAACAGAAACTATAGGACCCTAGTAAAGGAAGAGAGGAGGAGTAATGGTAGGCTCCTGATCAGAGTGAAGGAGGTAAGAATAAGAGGAGAGGATCCAATACCTGACACTGAGGTCATGTGTCTCTGGTACTAATTACTCTAACACGGGGGCACGCCCACAACAATATTAATCATTCATTATTATCACATTAAGATTAATTTCAATCATGGCAGTTTTGCTGAAGAGCATTATTTCTGGTACAGAGGAGAGCTCTAAAGTACTACTTGAAGGTTCTTATACTTATTGAAATTTATTGTCATTTTTTTATGTGACAGATTCTACTGAGCATAATGGCCGACCACTTTTAAGAAATATTTTAATTCAACTTGTGAAAAGGTAATTAATTATGTATGTATCATCATGAATAATAATGATACTGATGTTAGGTATGACATTGTGCATGTGTTACTTACGGACTTGTCTAAAGATACATGGATAGGAGGTCTGTCTGAATTTGTACTTAAGAGGTAAGTATTAGAAATACTTGCACGTTGTTATTATTAATATTAATATTATTATTATTATTATTATTATTTAATAGAATAATTATTAGTCAATGTTTAACTGATCCAGTAGGCTGGAACATTAAAAGGTAATTATTGTAATGTAAAATTTTGAGAATAATTCAAATTACTGTAATTTTGCCAATAATACTTATTGTGTTAGAATTACAATTTCTTAATTTGGTACAGTGACAAGTCTCCAGATATACTGATGAATATATTTCGGTTTCCTAAACCAGCAATGTCATCCAGTTTAGCACTCATTGTTGATAACTTATCTACTTTGCTAATTTATTATGAGTATACTGAATTGTGTAGAACCATTCAAACATTAGGTAAGAGAGAATAGAGAGAGAAAAGGATCATATTACTACTATGATAGGAAAGAGCTATTCAACCTCATACTATCTCATTCATCATGATCTTTGTGAAGATCACATAAGTAATGGACTCCACCACGTGATGTCATCAACTATAAGAATGTTTCCAAGAAGAAATGATCAAAAACTTTTGTGCTCTTTATGCCACAAAAGAAAATCTGGAAAGATACTCAGAGAAGTGAGGAAATATAATAAATTGATTGCTATTATTAGTTTTTGGTATTATAGATAAATACCTATGCTATCGAAAATGAAGATATAATTTGTCACAAGTATGAGGAAAAGAATAAAATAGAGAAATCAGTTGAGCAGGTATTTTTAGCAAAATTAATGAGAGTATAATTATCCAAGGCATCCTATCACTGTAGGTTCCCATTGATCCAACTGCTAACTTGACCTTTGACCTTCGTTTGACAGAGAGGCAGAAACAAGACAGATCACGTGTTATTTTACCTTATACACAACAAATTAACAAAAGTGGAGAAACACAAGTACGTGTAAATGCATCGAGATGGAAATTATAGAGCTATTTTTTCATATACGTATAGCTGGGTTTCACTTTTATTTTTAATTGTACAAAAAGTTATGCATGATAATTTATCCCTCATCTGATACAGTACAATGTGTCTATAAAGACTGTCATTTTATATTTCTAGATGGGTAGTGGACTAGTAACATATGAATTAGATGAAGTTGATGACTGGGATGAGAGCGACCCAGATGATGACTTGGACATATAATAAATCACACAAGCACACAAACATCAACTTAAAGCAAGCTATAAGTTATATTATACAAATATAAATAATCTACACAATAATAATTATTATTAATCAAAGTATTTCTGCTGCCTACTGACTAATGCATCTTTTCTATTTTAATTGTTTCTTCGCGTGAATCTTCAAACTCGTCAACAGGAGCGATGGAGAATGCAGCAACAATCGATATGTATAGTATGAGTATAAGGAGACTCACAGCAATAATACCCATCCATGCAGTGATTGTTAGATACCCTGCACAATTATCAGCTGATGAGAATACATTTGATGACACATTATAAGGTTGAACCTAAAGAATGAACGAGGAGAGAGGATTTTAAATAATCAGTTCACATTGCTAACAATATTGAAACCATAATTTTGTCTACCTGCATCCCTTCAAGTAGAACACTAGATCCATTGATTGCTGATGTACTGTAAAAGTTGTACTCATTTGATCCACAGCTGTAACTTAATCCAAAGTTAACTTTGAAAGCAGTGTAGAGGTTTTGACTTGGCGACTCTCTCTGAGTGATGGAGAAGAAAGTGATTGTGCCTTGATTTTTGTCATCTTCTGGAGCTTCTTCAGGCTCAACTTTATCCTCTTCTAGCCATATGTAGGAATGTGTGACATTAATAGTAACATTCCAAGAGTTTGGGGTTGATGAATTTTGATAACTAGGAAACATAAATCTGAAAGAAAAATAAAAGTTAATTAGCATCAAAGTAATATTTTTGCAGAGCTTACTTTAAGATTACCAAGATTTGTGGCCTTGCATTCTCAAAGTGAGGTGCCTCTGGTCTCACTGGAAAAACTGATTCATCAAATATTGTCCGGTGACACGAGTTAGCATCAGAGTACTGTGTGACATTCTCAATAACATACTCCACTTTAACAAAAGGATATGACTCATTCATGCAGCCTAGAGTCCTATAATTATAATTAAATGTCAAAAATAAATATTCACAGTAATATTAAGTAGATATTCAGACAGAGTATAGTTTACTTGTTTAGGTCTGATTCACAGCATCCAGTAACATTATAAGGACTGCTTAGTGAGCAGGTGTATGCTGAATTGCTTGCATTTGGTGTAAATACAACATTATTGTTCATGCAGAAAAGCATACAAGGTGATCCATCTTCACTCTTATTGAATAGTCCGCCAACTGGGCAGTTATTGTCAACCGAATTTTCTTCTCCTCCTTTGACTTTTATTTTATCATTAATGCTCCGAGGATGTATCAAATGCCTCTATGAATGATAAGGATTATATTCCTTAATTGACATGTGCCATGGTCAAATAGGTACTTACTAGTTCAGTGTTGCTTGTGTAAATTGCTAAATAAGTTAACTTCATTTCCCTTACTTTTGTCATGATAGAATTGATAAAATGATCTGAACATTTTAAATTGCATAGTTAGAGATATTACCATGCAATACATACCATGAGCCTTGATGTCATCACCTTGAAGATTTATAACTAGCAGATTATTTGGGTCAGAGTAGCTTGCTAGCATGGATGCATTCTTCAGTTCTGTCATATAAAAATAGCATAAGAGCTATTAAAACATTTTATAATACCTCTGTCACTTTTGTATTGTATTCCAAGTCTCATTTTATTTGCAAGTTCTGCCATCCAATTGGCTCCAATAGACCTATACCCTGTCCAATACTGCGAGCGAGATGATTCAAACTCATTCTTTAAATATTCAAGAGCAGAGGACGTTTCATAAAAGACACCACCATTTTGAGCAATCCCACTGAATGAGAGCTAAACATAAGGTATAAAATGAGTAACACTGCTTTAGCATTAGTGTATTCACTGCATTCAATGCACAACAAAGCCACATCGGCTTCATCAATAGAAGTATGTAGACACTGTATTCAGTCAGTTGTAGTCATACATATGGCCATGGCATGCTGCATGATTTGTGCAGATTGACTGCATCTTTATCATTACTTACTTTTCTTGAATTGAATAGAATAACCAGGTCAACTTTTCCAGCTTCAAGCTTAGATAAGTCACTAGTCAGGTCATCAATGTTGTATTTGGTTTGCATCCTGGAGAGCAAGTCACTGCAGTGTTTGATTTATAAGACTCTTTTATTGATTTTAGCTTACTTGTCAGACCAAGCTATGAAAGGGGTTAGATCTTCATCACTTTGGCAGTTAAACACAAACAGAAATGTTATTGCAACAGCAAGGAGAAGCTTCATAGCTACAGAATCAAATTTCTGTGTAGGTGTGACGGAATTTATTGGCCAGCCCACAATAGTCTACTAATATAATACACCTACCATAGAAACTAAGAGTACTTAATATGATAACATTAAACTAAAGACTGAAAGTGATTAATGATGAGATCAATGTTCATTATTCAGATGATATCTAATTGAGTAGATCTAAATAGAGAAAAATGACAGTGATAATTGACAGCGACATAATGAAACCAAATGAATGTTCAGTTGACAAGGAGAGTAAAATGGAAAAAATGGCTGTGATAATTACGATAGTGTAGAAAAAATGACAGTAACGATTGGCAGTGACAGCTGAGAGTAAATCTCCATTGCCACTAATAATAATTATTATTATATATAATGTACAACTACTCTGTAGTTTTTAACTGTAAGTTTATGACCACCACCTCCACCAGGATTCCTACTAAACTCATAATAGTCTCCTGCTCTAGCTTCAGTTACAATGGGCTCATTCATCAGCTCCGTCCTTGCTTCTTCCTCTTTGTGTGGAGCAACGCCAAGCGGATGGTACTTCACTGCAACAGCCTCTTCGCCTCTCATTAATTTTAAAAAGATGTCTCCCTTCCGATTCCCCCAGCCTTGATCCTTCCATTTTAAAGATATTACTAACTTCTTCACCGAACCAGTCAGCCGCGGGCCATTGAAGTAATGCTCGGGTGTGAAATGGCCCCAACCTGGGCCACTTATCATAAAATCCTTACCCCTTATGACTAGATAACGTGGTAAAACTGAATATAAACGTTTGCATACCAAACTGAGTGACTGGCTGTCCTCTTCCTTCAGGAAAGATTCGATCTTTAAGAGAACCAACACGGGAAGTAAGGTTATGTCTGGTTTAGTTGCCAAACCACCAGAGGCAGACATCTTGATGCATGTACAAGTGGGACAAAGGTCAAATCAAAATATCTCGCATACAATAATAATTGGCGCATTATTATAATTTGTAAAATTAGTAGTAGCATAGATATTAGAATAGCAAATATTATATATGGTATAAAAGCATTACTGCTGCCAATAATATAATAATTTATATGAGGTCTATAGTTGAGCCGGTTGCAGTAGCCGATGTCTTTTTTGTCACCGTCTCATTTTTTCTGTGCATAAACTCATCAAGAGAATCCAAGACTGCTTTGCTCTCCTTTTCATTTTGACTCTGTGCCTCTCTCAACGAACACTTGAGCAATAAGTCAGCATTGCCAGTAGACTGGAGGAACGTATAACATCTAAAAAACACATCTTTAATTATTAATTCGACAGTGCTGTTATTAGATAATACAACTTGCAAACTACATGTACCAACTGTAATTAAAATTTTTTCAAATTTTTACTAATTTAATACTAGTTTCACCAAACAAAGGATTTCCACATTTTTAGTGAGTGACACATGAGCTGATCTTGATCATAATAATAATTATGCATTAATTTAGGTCAAAGTCTTATATGCTTGGGTTTTATTAACACAACTACCACTATTATCTTACTTATACAAGCAGTAGTAATTAATCTCTGCATCTCTTAGTAATCTTTTGAATGCGTTCATGTCCTGGATAATCTATAAGGATACATTCACAATGATGATCCAATCGGTTCACAATAATAGAAATACCTTTAGTTTATATACTTCAATAACTTTCCTAAGATAGAAAGAGTCAACAT